>NW_028300808.1:1924378-2085402 GCF_049724085.1 Artemia sp. Qi Xiang Cuo
GGCCGAAAAGAACAATCTTAGGCAATCTGTCATCCTTCATCCACACAACATACCCTAACCACCTCAATCTTTCTTTCATTATAGACCTAGAAAGCGGTATTGAACCACATTTTTCGTATAGCCTATTGTTTGAAATTCGGTCAGTCAGCCGGGTACCCAGAAAAATCCTTAAGCAATTTCTCTGGAAAACATCTAGCAAATGTTCATCCGCTTTTTGGATCGTCCATGCTTCAGAGCCATATTTGACCACTGTCATCACTGTAGCTTCTAAGATTCTAATCTTGGTTTGTAGACTTATCTTCCTATTCTTCCAGACTTTTTTTATCTGTGAAAAAACACCCTGAGCCTTGGCTATTCTACTTTTAACATCTTCACTGCTCCCACCATCTTTGCTAATAATACTACCAAGGTAAGTGAAGCTGCCCACCTGATCAATCTTTTCATTACCCAACGTCACCTTTTCATCTTCACTTATTCCTAGCCTTAGTGACTTAGTCTTCCTAACATTAATTTTCAAACCAATACTAGCACCCTGAACTCGCAAGGCCTCTAAAATTTCATTCATTTTGCTCACACTTTCATCTAGGATGCTTAAATCATCAGCATAATCCAAGTCCAGGAGACTTTTTCCTCCCCATTTGATTCCGTGGTCTCCCATTGCCTTTCATGTGCTGCTTAAGACTAAGACAATCAGAGTGATCTATACAAAGGGGGATGGAACAAAACCCTGATTAACTCCTGATTTAATACAAAACCAGCTGCTTGCCTCATTCCCTACCTTATCCGCACTAAAGTTATTCTCGTACATAGCACTAATCACTTTAATGTATTTGTCTGGTATATCATACAAGGATAAAACCTTTACTAAAGCTCATCTATCAACAGAATCGAACGCTTGCTCATAATCTATAAAATTGTGGACCAAAGGTGTTTGAAAACTTAGGCACTTCTCAATTATTAACCTAAGAGTGAAAATTTGGTCAACACATCCTCTACTTTTTCTAAAACCGCACTGCTCTTCTCTTAAAACTTTGTCTACGGCATCTCTCAGTCTAAAAAGTATCATATTACTGAGCAATTTGCTACCTACAGAGACCAGACTAATGCCTTGATAATTACCACACTCACTTTTATCACCTTTCTTATAAAGTGGCTTAATTAAGGTTTTCCTAAAATCATTAGGTACTTCCCCTTTTACAAAAATCATATTCATAATCTTCAATAACTTATTTCTAAACTCTGAGCCGCCATATTTAAGAAACTCATTTACTACCCTATCAGCACCTGGAGCCTTATTATTCTTTAATCCTTTTATTACTGTTGCTAATTCCTCCTCACAAAACAAATCTTCCTTCACATTCAAGGTATCACAAACTTTTTAATTTTCCTCTATATCTTTTCCTGCAACTCTATCTCGGTTAAGCAAATTCTCAAAATGTTCGGCCCATCTTTCTTTAGCTTTTGCCTTATCGCTAATTGCCACCAAATTACTATCTTTAACTGTGACAAGTCCGGTTTGACTACTACCTCTCAATTTGTTAACGTTCCAGTACAATATTTTACTATTATGCCGTCTAGCTGCATCTTCTAAATCCTCAGCAATTTTATCCATGGCCTCCACTTCACACCACCTTAGTTCATATTTCAATGCTTTCTCCACTTTCTTTACATTTATTTTGTTTTCATGTGATTTGGCGCTCAGGGATCTATTTAATAAGTCCTTTCTCTTTTCTACCAAACATAAAGCCTTTTCACCGATGTTCTCAACTGTTGTCCTGCATAATTTCCTATCGATTTTGTCAGTGACATATCAAATAATTTTTCTAAGGTTATCCCAGTCATGTTTCACCTTGTCCATTACGAAACTCTTAAGCTAGTCGTGAATCCACTAATTGAAAGTGTCTTTTAAATTCTTATTATGGAGTTGTCCAACATCATAACTTCCTAGGAGGTAATTACCCTTCCGATATTTCAGC
Source organism: Artemia sp. Qi Xiang Cuo (assembly GCF_049724085.1). NCBI lineage: Eukaryota > Metazoa > Arthropoda > Branchiopoda > Anostraca > Artemiidae > Artemia > Artemia sp. Qi Xiang Cuo. Next base: position 1,926,355 of record NW_028300808.1, read on the forward strand.
TTTAAATTAACCCTTGACACTACTAGATGGTGGTCTTTACTTTTAACATCAGTAACAGCACACCTATATACCCTAGTATTTTGTATTGATGCTGCCGGTCTTCAGTTTACTATAGCATAATCAATAAGGTTTGTTGTCTTTCCATCACGTGAATACCATGTTAGCTTATGAGCCATTTTATGACAAAACACCGTATTGGTTATAACTAGATTGTTATACATACAAAATTGCAAAAGTCTGTATCCATTACTGTTTTCTTTTCCTACACCAAATTTACCTAAGCTGGGATACCATCTATCCTTGTTTCTACCAACCTGGGCGTTAAAATCTTCCAGTAATAACATCATATTTCTACCTGGGACCTTGTCTATTTGCTCCTGTAACTGTAAGTAAAATTCATCTGAGTCACTAGTATCTCCATCAGTCGGTTCTACAGGGGCGTATACTACTATAACTGATACCCTGAACTTTCTAGTCATAAAATGAGCAATTAGTATTCTATTATTAATACCTTCCCAGCCTAAACAAGACTTAGCAGCTTCCTTATTCATCATGAGCCCTACTCCCTGTCTATGTAACCCATCCTTCCTGCCTGAGTAAACAAATTCTATATCACCTAATTTCATGCTTCCTACCCCTGGGATATGAGTTTCTGAAATTCCTAATAAATCCAGTTCGAATCATCTGAATTCGTCAGTCAAAATATCGATACGATAGTCATTTTTTAATGTCGTAACATTCCAAGTTCCAATTTTCATGTTCTTTAAATTATTGAAATTGTTTTCGCCTCAGGAAAAGCAATGACCCCAAATACCAGTGCAGGACGGGGATCACATATCTTCTCATGTCTACACCAAAGTGCTTAAGCCGGCTTAGAACCGGGCAGCAAGAAGTCCCTGGGACCTCCATCAATGGAGGCTTTGTGCAATCCTGGCCCATCTTGGTCAAAACTTTGTTTTCAGCACTTGGCGATGCTCTTCTATCAACAAAAGTCGAAATCCTGCACAGACAATCTCAAGCCTATTTCCTCCGACTAATTATATATTCATGCCTACAAATATTATGCTACTACGGGGAGGCATCCTGTAATAGATAAATTAGCTAGGAAGAGGTTTTTCAGTCCAAAGACGCCCATCAAAACATACCAAGCCCAGAAGAATTGTCCATTAGTCAGAATCCCGTGCGAATGCTGTGTCGTTTACTAGGCTGTAATTTCCTCGAGGGGCGCCACTCCTCAAGTGGGAATAGAGTTGACCGCAAGGTCCCTAGTCTTGCAGGTACCCCGAAAAGGTCGAGCCAACCCTTTGCAGAGGCCGTTGTCCATACATCTGGATCTTACGCCCTGCCACAGTTGTCCTCCTATAGAGGATCCTCCCGCGATGGTGTTCTGCATCACCATTCAATTTAACTCATTGCTGGGAGAAGGTTTGCAACTCATGGAACTTGTGGACAAACCAGTGGGCCCTCTTGAGTGTACATTTGAGGGGCCTTCCTCCTCCTCCACCTGTATTTATGACCCCGGGCAAGGGTGCCCCAGATTCTATTATGGACCCCCAGGGACAAGGGCCCCTCTTGGTCTGTCCCTCCTATGGAGGTACCCTACATATCTGTAGAGCTTTCCCCTATCGCAACCTGGGGACACGCTGAATGGCCTGGGGGAGGCCAGATAAACAGATCACTTTTGTTTTGCAAAGGCCATAGCTCAGTGACATATTAAACCTACCACTTATAGATATACATAACTCACTGACTAGGCCTATATAAGTTATATACAGAAATATATAACTCAGTGATATATTTAACGTACTACTTATAAATATGTGTAACTCACTGACTAGACATATAAGTTATATACAGAAATATATAACTCAAAGACATATTTACCCTATTACTTAAAATAGGTGTAACTCACTGACTAGGCCTATATAAGTTATATACAGAAATATATAGCTCAGTGACATATTTAGCCTACTACTTATAAATATGTGTAACTCGCTGACTAGGCCTATCTAAGTTATATACAGAAATATAAAACTGAGTGACATATTTAACCTACTACTTATAAATATGTGTAAGTCACTGACTAGGCCTGTATAAGTTATATACAGCAATATATAACTCAGTGACATATTTAGCCTACTACTTAAAATATGTGTAACTCACTGACTAGGCCTATATAAGTTATATACAGAAATATATAACTCAGTGACATATTAGGCCTACTACTCATAAATATGTGTAACTCACTGACTAGGCCTATCTAAGTTATATACATAATACTCTGATCTGATTTTATTCATAATACTAGATTTTTTTAATAAAGTTGGGTTTTAGGTTTCAGAAATAAGAACGCCCACAACCAAAATACACCTGGCTCTATTAACAACATTTGACCTTCTAATAAATCTGGGTCTTAGTTTCCAGAAATAAGAACATCCACATCCAAAATACATCTGATTTTTTCAACCATACTTGATTCCCCAGTAAAGTTAGGTACTATTTTTCAGAAATAAGAAAATTCACCTACTGATACATTTTCATTACTACATTTGCTGCCCTCTTTTCAAATTTGGTTATAGATGGCAGCACACCAACTCAAGCACAAGGACGTAGTGAGAGACATGCAAAAAGTTAGGTTCATTTAGGTTCACTTATTGTGGCAGCACGATAAGTCGTAAATGTTCTTATTTCCGAAAACTAAAGCCCAAACCCTACTAAAAAAAAATGAAACATTATCAACAAAACCACATGTACTTCAAACGTGGACGTTCATACCTCCCGAAACCAAAACCCATTTATAATACAAAGACATAAAGAGAATTTATGCCTCAAGGTTACGAATTTTTACCAATTAGCGACATCCATCTTTTCTTAAAGTTAAATGTGCTAATAGATAAAAGACAATTTAAACAAATCTTTACTTGAATTTACGAAAATCCAACAATCTCTGAACCCCCAGAGGACTTAAAATTCAGCAATAAAGACACAAATTAACGTCTGAGTCTGAGACTGCTATTATAAAACAGGACAATATGCTTCAAATTTTATTGCAATAGACTTGAGAGCTATATGGCTTGAAATCGAATATTACCAATTAAGCTGTTGAGAACTGGGGATAATAAAGATGTTATTCAAAATGGCAGGTTAGGCCTTTCGAAATACCGTCAAACATAATGGTATCATACACTTAGACAAGGAGTCGAATATAAACCCAGGATTCGAAACGTTGCACCCAACCATGAGCATCTTGTCGTGAGTCTACACAGTATTATACATCTGAAGCCCCATTCGGTTATATGTCCTTGTCAATGTACCTTCAGTGTGGGCCAAAATCCAAAGCAATCTGATCCTTAGCGCCTTTCTCCAAAAAATGACACTTCATACGTGCCAATCCACAAAAAAAACTATCGGACCTCGTCACAGATCCCTGAGAAGTTCGAGCCTCGGGGATTTTGTCCCCCTCCCACCTCTGTCTTGTCGAGTCAGTAAAATGGTGTTTCAATATTAATTTATATGCGCCAACATCCGGATTTTTGGAAATTTCCGCGTTCCTCTAAGAGGAACATTACAGAGAAGGATCCACACATTCACGACTATAGGGAGAAGGACTTTTCTTAAAGTGTTGGAGGACTCCATCCATGGAAAAATAATGAGGATAGTTCTGCACAAAAAGCTACCGAGATCTTGATATTAGGTCTAAAAACTAAAAATCAACACAATGAACTGAGTTCCCCATGGATTTTATAAGTGCCAAGTTGGTACCGATTTAAATATAGTTATCGGAATTCAATCTACCGAAAGTAAGTATTTATAAACTGCAAATAGCTTTTTTTTTGTTAGGTCAACTATCCAAGTAGTGTTTCAGATGCGGCTTTGACCCCTCCTCACCCCACCCCCTAATTTAACACCAATGCTATCGACAATATCATTCTGAAAAGACGATAGCGAGTACTTTTTTGACAACTTCAACCAGTTGACGTTGACTACCAGTACAAGATGGGAAATGCTGGAATATGAAACAGGATACGATCACCTAAACGAATATCAATTCCATTATAAATAACAGACGACTTTCGGACTGGAACCCAGGGAAGGGCACAAAGTGGATTAACTTACAATTGTCTATAGCGAGGATGAAACTGAACCAATTTGAGGGGGGGGGTAGAAGCCAAGCAATGCGTTCCATATCTTCAGCATCATCTTTAATGCGAAAGAGGCTAGGCTACGTCTAGCGATTTATTTAAGTTGGCGGGGTATACGATGCATTTGAGACCACAGGTGAATAACTACAGGTAAATGTACCACAGATAAATAACTACAATTTTAGAACACAGTATTAAAAATGTAACAATGTGTAGCATAGCGGCCAAACCAAGGTTGCCACCTGTAGCACGAAAGTGCTATTTTAACACTATTTTATTATGTGTAGCACTCTGGCACTATTAAGTCAATTTTTTGACTATATCGCCAAAAATCGCTGTATAGAACACAAATTCGGAACTGACCAAAAAGGAACTGACCATGGTGGCAACCCTGTCAGGGAGACGGCTCCTGATGGATATGCAGCACAAAACAAGGCTGTTTTACTAGTACCCTTTCTTTGGCGTTCTCTTTCAGACAAATTTGCCCCAGAAGTGATTATTAAATTTTGAAAAAGCACAAAAAGGCATCAAATTTTGTGTTCATTTTTTGGTATTAAACAAAAGTGATGAAAAACAATTTGGTAAAGTTCTACAAAATCATATTATCGAGTTAGGACAAAAGCGAATACACCATTCAATGCCCTCCTCATGTTGACCACGAATATAATAATCACTTCCATCGGAAACGAATCTCAGCCCCCTCCCCTATATATATATATATATATATATATATATATATATATATATATATATATATATATATATATATATATATATATATATATATATATATATATATATATATATATATATATATATATGCCAATTCAGGGTTAGAGTTAGGTATAGCCAATATAGGGGGGGCTGCGATTCACTCCCGATAGAAACGACTCAGTACCGAAACGACTCGTAATCAGCACAAAAAAAGGCACCGAATGGCGTACTCACCCCCGTCCCAACTCAACAACATGACTTCATAAAACTCTACCAATAGTATGATTTTAAAAAGAGCCAGAAGCCCTTCAAATATGACATCATGCCTATAATTTTGGCATAGGTATTCATTTTCAGGTAAAATTCTACTTTAGCTAATCTTGACCACCTCAGAAAGGGGTCAGATTAGGAAAACGAAACTCAGATTACTTTCTGAGTTTCTTCCTACTCAGATTAATTTCTGCTCATTTTGAGTTTGACTTGTTAAAGTTTCTGTTTGTTTTGCTTTTCATTTATTTATTGATACTGATTAGTGGTATTTGTTTGATTGGTAGATTATTTGATTATATTTTTGTTCATTTTTGGTTTAATGTAGTTTTTTTTTTTGGAAATCTTATTTTCTGTAAAAATTTTTTTTGATTAATTACCCAAAAAAACACTAAATAATAGTATAAATGTATATTTTAAATGAGATGGACATCATTTTGCCCATTAGAATAGGCTTTTTTTTCGTGGGATATTTAGGAATGGCAGCTAGGCTATAGAGAGCAGGGTTACACTGGACAACAGTCCGGCGCTGGCAACACTAAACTAAACTGTGTCCTTACGACACTGCCTCTGAGACGGTCGGACAAACAGAAATTGTCTTGGTGTTGTAAATGATATCTATTTGTATAGAGCTTGCTCTGGTCAAAAAATATTTCAAACAAAAGTTTAGAATATTATTTAGCAGATTGAACAATAATAATTTATTTTTAACCTCTTTCGTTACTCTACAAAAACGCACTAAAGGAATATGTAAAAAGAAAAACAAAGGGATAAAACACGAGCCATTTTATATGCAAGAAAGGGGGCGATATTTATATACAACTTTAAATTTACAATGACCATGAGTAGTTTAACTGCAAAACACAAACAAAAATTAGTGCAAAAAAATTTGGCCTAATTATAGGCCAATTTAGGCCAAAAATTTGGCCTAAAATTTGTGAAATTATAGAACCAGGGGATAAGCATATTTCTTGTGAGATATACTGATCTCAAAGCATGACGAATATGAGCATCAGTGGAAAATGAATAAAAAAAGAGTCAGACATACCGAGTGGAGCCTTATCAGCACTCACTGTCTGAACATCATCTCCTACCTCTGCTACAAATGGCGGATCTGCATTGTGCATGTCCTGTGCGCTGAGATCATCATCTTCGGAATGTACGCTATCCACATCACTTTTGTTACCTATTTCTAAATTACTAACTACGTCTTCTTTCTCTACGGCACTACTATCAATGACACTAGGTTCTGCACCATCATCCTCTTTGTTAGAGCTACATACACCTGATATACTACTTGGTTGTTCTTCTTCTTCCTCAAATGGATTACAAGGGGAAAGTTTTTGATGAATTATTGAGATTTCAGTGGTACTTTCAAGCTTTAGTTGAGATTCGGGTATTCTGTTTTTTGATACGGGCTGATCATGTTCTTTTATGGTATCAAAAACTTTTTCTGAAACTGAATTGATTTCATCTTCTTTTTCTTCTTTAGTATTCGGTGGCATTTCTTCAAATCGGGAACGAAGCTCGTTAGTGAAAAACGCACTCCTTGCAGCTTGTGTATCAAAGCGTGATATCAAACTTTGTACACTAGACGGGAACCTTTCAATACGTTTCGGTTTTTCTTCTTGAATTTTATCAACAGATGCATCACTATCAAGAATTTCTGAAATTTTAAGAGAAGAAATATTAGGGCTTAAACTCGTTATACTAGAGGTTAGAGAGCCCTCCTCATCGGGACATACTTCACAACAATGTTCCCCGTTTTCCGTTTCATATTGATTCCCTGGGGTAAGTTGTGCAGCAAATCTTGCACATTTAAAACATACTCGGTGAAAAAGTTTAGATCCAATTTTCAAACGCTCTGCCAAGAAAACGGGAAGTTTACATGTACTACAGTTATCTGTCAGACGAAGCGATGATGCAGACCTATCTTGTGTCATATTAAACCTTCTGGATAATATCTGGTTTAGCAAAAAAAAAAAAAAAAAAAAAAAAAAAAATCTTTGCAGATAAAATGACCCCCTACATCCCCTGGGGAACGGTTTTTAAGTTATAGAGAGACAAACATTTTTCTAAAGACAATGGAAAAAGTATTTCAGTTAAAGTGAAAATATATAAAAATGAGAAGAAGTAAGTAATTACAAAAAATACACAAAACAATAGCCTACTTACTAAAACTAAGATACAAAGTCCCAGCATTCAGTTCTGTTGAGCAATGCCGAATCTCAGGACGGATATTTTTCAATAATATCGACAGTTTTGAACTTGGTTATCAAACACCAAAATACATAATGCCTTTACACTACTCAGTGTTTATAAAAATTAAAGCATTATCAAAGTAGTTTGTTCAAAATAAAACATTAAAACTAAGATTAAGAAAATCAAATAAATTTGTTTTATTCCATATTTTTAATTTAGTTTTGAATTCCAAGAACTAATATATTTGACACCTTTATGTTTCGTAACTGTAAAAAATTAAATTTTTTTCAAAGTTACAACTAGATAAATGCAATCACTACTTAAAAAAAAAAAAAAATGATAATAAAACAAAAAAAACGTATTCGTTGACGGAGAAAATACAGAAATTCCCAGCATTCCGTTCAGGGAAAACATTTTTGATTATAGACGGCTTCGTATATTTGCTCATGGGGTCTCTTGCAATGTAAGCAAAAGTTGACGGCATATTTTTACCGAAATTGCTCTATATTAAGTTGTTTTCTATAAATATACGAAGTTTCTTGTGTACTAATAACTGCACTAATTACTAATAAACAAACAAATATTTAGGACCACCATAAAAAGCTGATTTTTGATTGAATGTTTTCAATAGTTAGGCTCTTATACTTTCGTTATTGACAAGGATCGTTATTTATTCACCATTCATTACTATGAAGAATTTGATTTTTTTTTTGTTGCTCCAACCAAATCATATAAAAGAAAGGTTTGTGGAAAACTAGTAAAGGGTTACTCAGTCATACAATTAGACCTTATATTTTCTTTATTAAGGGTCAACATCTATTGATAGGCAGCCAACAATGGGGCAACACACATTTTGTCCCTGGTTTTCCCCTATACTGCTCTCTTTCCTTTGGTTTCCTTAGAATTACTTTATAGTCCCAAATTTCCAGGGGGTATCCCCCCCCCCTGCCGGCACCTATGTTTGTCTGAGTAAAAAAAAATCATAGTTTTGCAATTGTTTGTGCAAAACAGTTAAATATTCCGAATAAAAGGCTGATAATCAAATTAAAATTCATGACTAAAAGCTTTGAACAGCCTCCCCTTAGCAATTCTGTGGCAATGACGTCTGCGTGATATAACATGTCAAACAGATCCCGATTACATTGTCAATGAGTCTGAACTAAAAATTAATAAGAAAAATAATAAAGGTATATACGTAAAAAGATTGTTCTCATGATAAGTTAGCTGCACATCAACAGCTATTAGCCCGAAAAAAGTTGCAACATTTTAGAAAAAGGGATAAAACACCTTAAAAGAAAACTGATCTTTATGGAAATGTCAGTATTAAATTTCGCTTATCAGAGAACTCTGCAGTAGAGGTTTCAAGCTTATTTCTTCAAAAATACAAAATTTAGAGTTTTACTGGATTATAATGGAATTTCATTTCACTCTTTACTCTCATTTAGAAATGCTCTTTTTTTATTTACAAATAGACTAGTTTTTTAAGTCTAGAAATCTTTTCTGACATTAAATAAAAAAAGAAAAACACTATTTAACAAAGATCATTTAAAATCCTAAACTTAAAGTTCAGAGTTCAGAGTTTATTTAACTGACTTAGAAATAAATGTCTTACTGATCATTCTAAAATGGTAAGTAGCCAAATCAGCTTGATAACTTTGTACATATATTTTAGTTCTTCGAGTCACATTCGGCGATTTCATATGTAGCGTGATTAGGAACAGTTTCGATTTTCAGGTGCATTGATACCCTTTGAACTGCCCCAGTGGTATCTTTTCTTACTCTCTAGTGTAAAGTTAACGTAAAATTTCTTGGGAAACATGACCTTGTAATCTGGTCAATTGAAACTGAACTTCTTTCTTTTCAGAAAATGAGGCCTATAGTATTCATCCTGCCTTTGTTTATCCTTTGCAACCACTATATCAAAGAAACTGAAGCCATAAGCTGTGGTATTGGAAGACCAGCTTGCGTTGTTTCATGCCAGGTACAAAATTGTGCCACAGGCTACTGTGGCTCAGACAAGATTTGTCGGTGCTCAAGATGTGGCACCGGAACTCCAAAGTACCCAAGCATTTCTGGTAAAGGGAACAAAAAGCCAACCAAGAAACCAACGACTAAAAGACCTACCAGGAAACCAACTTCTAGGAGACCAATAAAAAGACCAGGAAAGGGGTAAAACTACCAATCGTTCAAAAATATACCTGCTTTTGCATTTTGGAAAGAAATAAACAAATAACCTTGCATAAATCCATTTACTAACTTTAGTTATTTAGCTGCATAGGTATGAAAATTTTAAATAAAAAATTGGCAAAATAAATACGGCTGACCAACGGCATCCATAAAAAAATTCCCTATCCTTAAAACGCCAAAAGTATACAAAAGAATAAAAATGAATAAATTGGGATTTTTGAGTTTTTTATGAAAAAAACGGTTTTCAAACCTTAGTTAAATACCCACTCCTTGTTTCTTCCAGGCATTTATCATTCTATTTTACATTTCCTTTGGACAATAGTTCTCAAATGCGTTAGCCAATAACGTTTCACTAAAGCTGAAGCCAAAGCCCTTTTATGGGATAGAATATTGCCATTCCATGAAAAAGGGCTAAGGGAAAAGATAAGAAACTTCAGCTAGCCAATCAGGGTATTTAAAGTAGTATCAAATTGCTCACTGTAATGAAGGGAAAGTAAAGAGAAAACGAAATTCTAAAATTGAAAATTTGATTTTAACCTGTACAACATAGGAATCGCTGTTTATGCTCATTCGGGTACTTACGTATTATACTGACCACGCTCAAGAAGTTAAGTTGGGTCAATCATAATGAAATTTAAGCTAATTATCTCCGAGCTGACACAGAGAAACCGGTTTTAAACAGATCAAGAACAACAGTGTGGTCGGTATAATACGTAAGTACCCTGTAGATAATTTCGGAGACCACACTGCCTTTCCATGACGATAAATAAAAGTTCAAATAGGGGTAAAATCCTTTTAATAGACAGTGATGATGATAACAGTGATAAAAATTCACAAAAATACCAGATATTTCGGTCACATATACAGTGACCGTCATCAGTAGTAAAACTGGTTTTTACTACTGACGACGGTCACTGTATATGTGACCGAAATATCTGGTATTTTTGTGAAATTCTATCACTGTTATCATCATCACTGTCTATTAAAAGGATTTTATCCCTATTTGAACTTTTATTTATCGTAAGTACCCTGATTCAGAACTTGCGTAAAATTCATTAAGTCCAAGTTTACCCGCAAAATTTTTGAATAGGAAAGTTTACATACTTTAAGAAAAGGGAGAAAACACCACTGAAGGTGACAATTAAACCTTTGAATTCAAAATGCTAGAGAGCGCAATTCTCCATCTTAAATGTCTGCTAAGATTTTCCATCTAGATAATTTCTTAGACGACATTATCTTTCAATAATAATTTTAGTTCCTGTCAAATAAAAGCATTTTTTCAGAACCTCAAAAATATCTTTTTTTCCAAAGGCAATGAAAAGTAAAAAGAAAATTTCAGCTACCCGGGAAAATTTCAATTTCTTAAGGCTAAAAATGAATGCCTGTGGCTGTCATGGCACATTTTGTAAGTATTCAAGAGTGACTTTTGATGTCATGACCACAGCAGACTTTCATTTTAGTCTCAAGAAATTTCAATATTCAAGGGTCGCCAACCAAAACTGTTTTTTTACTTTTTAATGTATTTGGAAAATAGAGCGTTTTTTCCTGATGTTTTAAGTAAACCGCGCATTCGTCTGCTTCAAAATAGCTCATAGTTATAGCATTGCCCTTAGATATTAGGCACTCCTTACAGGATGAAAGATATTTGGTATTCAATGTGTGATGACCTACACAACCCAAAACCAATAAAATCACGCAATAACAGGTGAACCTTTAGTAGACGGTGCCAGATATAGGTAAGGGAGAAAGAAATCTAACGCGACCCAGGTAGAAAAGGCAAATGGGAGGGTCATTTAGGGTGTTTTTCAGTGGGGAGGGGGCAATTGAGAAAAAAAATACCCCCTTTCTTAGGTTTTGAAAGATACCTTTTGGAAATTCTTATATTTCTCGGACAATAATTACAATAAAGAACGACATCTAGCCCATGTTAACTGAAACATAAATAGGGATTATGTTTTTTCCATTAGTATCATGGCTGTAGAGATGTCTGAAACCTAGTTACATTAAAAGACGATCATTGGAATAACAAACAATTGCATACATTGGAATTAGCTAGCTACTTGAATGTTTGAGACTCGTCTCTTACTATTTCAAAGAAGAAAAAGCCGTAGGCTTTTTCCTGTGTGTAATCAGTTTTTTATCATAAGCAGCGCGCTAGCACTGCCTGAGTAAAGAACGATGTGGGCACAATGTGTTTTTTTTCTTCTTCAGTCATCCGGGTTGCAGCGGTAGCTAGCAACATAGTAAGAGACGATCACGTCCAATGCTAAGAAATATAAAAACCCATAGCTCCTAAAAAATTATAGTAAAGAACGAACTATAACCTATAGTAATTGAACTACAAAAGCAAACCATTAGAATATCCCATTATTAGACTATAACCATTAGACTTCATAATATGAAGAATGGGTCTAGTTAATTATCGTCTCTTACTATGTTGCTAGCTACCACTGCAACCCGGATATAGTCTTTCTAAGGATTTACTAATGATGTCATAGTCATAGATTGTAGCCTGGTTGTCTCTTACTAGTCCAATGAATAAAAAGCCTTGGGATTTTTCCTGTTTTACATTAAATCCGGGTTGCAGTGGTAGCTAGCAACCTCGTAAGAGAAGATCACGTCCAATGTTAAGAAATATAAAAACCCATAACTCCTAAAAAAAAAGTCAGATCAAAACAAAAAGTACACTATTAGAACCGCCTTGTCCGAAACCCCTATATAGGAAACTTTCTGTCCCTTGGCTTGAACAGCAAGGGAAATATATTGGCTTGAAAATCAAGAAAAGTGGCAGCTACTACAACATACGCCGTGACGTCATAATTACTATATAAGAAACGTCAAAACTTTAAATGGTCTAATTCATGAATAAATAAAGGTTAGATCAAAGCAAGCTACACGCAAGTTAAAAAAACAGTACAAAAAAAAAAACAGAGATAGTATCTCGAAAAGAAAAAAGCAAAGGTATTCAACCGACCAGGCGTATGGAGAAGTAATCAAACAAAACAGCAAGATGTGTTATCACAATGATGAAGATCATAGATATGCGAAAATTGAAACATCCAAACAAAAGTTCAAGGAGCGTTATCACAATGATGAAGATTATAGACATGCAAAAGTTGAGACAGCCAAACAAAACATCAAGGAGTGTTATCACAATGATAAAATTTATAGAGAAGCAACAATTGAGCAGGCTAGACAAAAGATCAAGGATCGTTATCACAATGATGAAGATTACCAAAAAATATATAAGAAAAAAGTTGCTACCAGGGGTGACAAAAGCTATAATGAAAAAATTAAATTCTCTGCGAGGTTGTACCGAAGAACGCATAATCCGGGTTGCAGCATTAGCTAGCAATCCGGGTTGCAGCGGTAGCTAGCAACCTAGTAAGAGACGATCACGTCCAATGTTAAGAAATGTAAAAACCCATAGTTCCTAAAAAAGGAATCAGATCAAAACAAAAAGTACACCATTAGAACCACCTTGTCCGAAACCCCTGTATAGAAATCTTTCTGTCATTTGGCTTGAACAGCAAGGGAAATATATTGGCTTGAAAATCAAGAAAAGTGGCAGCTACTACAACATTCTGCCTAAACGGGATATTTTTTTCTTTCTTGTTATCCAGAGATAGCTTTGCACTGGAACATCGTAGAAAGTTTTTCAATGGCTCATTTTAAAGGAAATTAATAGGGTTAAAAACGTTTTGTAACTAAAACAAATTAAAACAGGATCAATTTTTCCACTAAAAACTGTATTTTTGATGTCTTTCCATACTGCTGTCTTTTCAAAGACATTTGATTTTTGTTTTTGAAGCAATCAAACAGTTCGTGGTAAGGTTGTATTTTCAACTTTATATTCCATAGATAGCTTAGCACGGGAACATCGTAGAGAGTTGTTCAATGGATCATTTTAAATTATAATAAAGAACGAATATTTTACCGATTATCTACTAATAACCATATATGACGTAATAAGTGACATGACGTAATATCTAAAACCTATTGTGTACTAATAACCTTATATGACTTGATTAGCGACGTGACGTAAAAATTGAAAAAATTAATTTTTATTTTATTTTCGTTTTTAGTTCAGAATCGCTAAAGTTATAAACTGCAAAAATATTTATGATGTCTGAACAAAAGTTTTAATCTTTTAATTTAGACTAGAAAAATACCTGAAAATTTAAAAATTAGTTTAATTTTTTGTTAGGTTCTTGATACTTGATACGTGACATAAAAACATTCAACTAATGGTTAAATAATGGTTTCAATCAAGCAAGCTACAAGCAAGTTAAAAAAACAGTACTACCAAAAAAACAGAGATAGCATCGTGAAAAGAAAAAAGCAAAGGTATTCAACCAACCAGGCGTATCGAGAAGTAATAATTGATAGTGACAAACAGCGTTATTATAATGATGTAGTTTATAGACATGCGAAAATTGAGACAGCCAAACAAAAGAGTAATGAACGGTATGATAACGATATAGATTACCGAAACAAACATAAGAAAACAGTTGCTACCGGAATAATGGGTAGATACTGGGATGACAAAAGCTATAATGAAAAAATTAAATTCTCTGCGAGGTTGTACCGAAGAACGCATAAGGACAAAGGGAAAAATTACATTCAGAAGTACAAGAAGATGGCAAAAATGCAGGCTGTTCTTTGTAAATTGAGAAACATTTTACGCATGTTTTATCGGGATCACGAAAAGTATTCAAAATTACAGATTAAAATTCTCTTTGAAAGAGCGGATGCTGTTGAAAAGTCGGCTATAAATGCTTTGGCAAAGCTTCTTAGTAATATCCAAAAGAAATGTTGTCAGTTTAATGAAAAGCTTCCAAGGTATGGACTGGCAACTGCGGAACAGTTTATAGATACAATGGAAAATGTTTGACAACACAGTGAATATACAGAGGCGTACTTCTTAGAAAATTCGTATATTAATTTTGGAAGGAGCAATTGCAGTTTATGTAGCAGCAATAAAAATATATATACAAGCATACCTATCAGCAGCGAAGGAAAAGCAATGTTTTTCAATTATGGCGAAAACGAGCTTGTTAGGGTTATTAGTATATCTGTTTGTAAGACTAATGATTTAGAACAAATTTCTGGAACACCGACTCAAGAAAAAAGTATTTCTAACTGTGTTTTAAACAGTTCTTTTAGTTCTACTGAATATTTGGCAAAAAATTCTCTGTGTAGTAGAACAAACTGTCCTGAAAAGTACGAGACAACTATTGAAAAATGCTCTGAAACTAGATCTGACAAGGAAATTATGATGGCTGAAGTCACCTATAACAATCTGAGTAAACATTCAAAACCAAAAATTGGGCAGCAGGTTACTTGGCAATGTCACCCTGATATCTGCAAGCTCTATCCGACGGATATTGAATTATGTCAAATTCTTTTTGATATCCTTGAAAATAATATAGCATTAAAATTTTCAACTGACAAATTGGTTAATTTCTACCTTGGCGGCTTGGATTATTGTGAAATCAATTAGAGGGACACAAGAAAGCATGGGCATTCGTTATACTGTAGCCCAAATGAGGGATGTCAGAGCTATTTGCTTTCTCTAAGGGCACTAGCTCCACATTTTCCTGTCTTGACCTGTTTCATTAATAGTGTATATAAGGCAGTATCAAAATCTAAGATTATACAACATATTAATCTACTAAATGTCGAGGGCTCGTACAAGGAACTAAGTCATTATATAGAAGAAGTGTCAAGTAGACTCTGTCGTAATAATAGTTAAGACTTCATCTGCGGTGATAGCAATATTAGAGTTTCTGTGGATGAAAATACAATAATAAAATTATTTGGTGAGAGCCTTGATAAGGTAGCTAACATCAGGGATGTATACCCCACAATGCATTGTGACAGTTGCGACCAGATAAAGACAAAATACCAATTGAAGAGTTTAAGATTCCTTTCAAATAAGAAAGGTTTTGATGTAATGATGGCCACGATTTTAGAACACCTACAACAGGACATACCCAAAGATGACAGAGAACAGCTAATTCATTGTACAGGTTGGAACGAGGATGTCATAGATTCATTCTCTGTCTGCGATTACTGTGCTGGGAAAATGTTGAAAAGAATATCCGATCAGTATTATCTATTTATCAGGAGAATATCCGATCAGTATTAAATAACCTTCTTATAGACTGTACACCGGAATGTATAAAGTGTTTAAATAATTTTGAAATGGCAATGATTCGTTTTGTAATGCCTTGTCTTACGATCGCCAGATTATGGCAAGTAACTGCATTGAAGAGACCTAGAACAGAGCTTGTTGACGCTCTTAAGGGGAGAATAGTATATCTACCTGCTGATGTGCAAGCAAATGCAGATATTCAGCCTGAAAAACTTCTTAACATTGATAGTTTTGTAGTCATTGTTAATGGTCAGCCTACTTAAAAAAAGAATGTTTGGATTGCACTAATAGACCTGAGAAAATTCAATGAAGCACTGTTGTGGTTAAGAGAGAACAACAGTCTCTATAAAACAATCCGTGCATATACCCTATAAGACTTAAATAAAATACTTGAAGCACGTCTTGCTGAAAAAGCGGTTGGTGTTGATAATCTACCTGAAATACCGGAAGCTGCAATCCTTCAGAAACTGACAGAAAGCGCAAAATCTACATTGGTTGAACATTTCTCTGTCCAGCCTCTCAATTCAGCGGTTCCAAAAGACTTCATAGAAGACTTTAAGCAGAGGAAAGATCTTGGTACTGACCAATTTCAAATCAAGAAACTAAAAGGTGAGAGCGAAGACTTATTTCAGGAAGAACTTGATCTAAAAGTGTTTCCAAATCTTTTCCCGAAAGGCAAATATGGCTTGCGTGACAAGGCAAGACCATTTCGGATTAGGAATGCAGAATATTTTAAATCAAGGCTTCTTAGCAGACATACTAAGTTTCGTCTTGACAAACAGTTTCTTTTTCACAGCTTCCAATTACAAGAATTCTCTTACATGTGTAATAGCGTCTGTCATATGTTGCGGACTGTGAAACCAAATCAAAATGCTCGTCAATTTATAGACAGGCTTCATTCCCGTGAGGCAAAGAGATGGAAGTGATTTTGTTTTCTGTTCAATCAACAATCAGGGAATTTCAGCAGTATTTTCAATCCCTTTCCTATAAAGTAAAATCAATGGTTGGGCAATTGGGTCCACTGACTTTTTTTCTGACAGTTTCATATGCTGAGTGGTACTCTCCTGAATTTATTGACTATTTACGGACTGTCCATAAAAATTTACCTGTTGTGTCAAAAATGACGCCAGCAGAGTTGACGTGTCTAGATCCAGTTTCAGTTTCCACGCACTTTGACAAAAAATGGACACCTATATTTAATTAGCTAATTTGTTCAAAGGCAAATCCTTTGTTTGGTAAAATTAAGGATCATTTCTGGCGTATCGAGTATCAGAAACGAGGTGCGCCTCATGTACATTGTGTATTGTGGATTGAAGATGCTCCTATTATTGGGAAATCAACAGCGTCTGAAGTGATTCAGTATATAAATAGTATTATAACTTGTGAAATACCCAAGAGATTAACATGTCCAACTCTTCATAAACTGGTCAAATACCATCAAGTACACCACTGTACTATTTAAAGTCAAAGAAAATATAAGAGCAAAAGAGGGAGATGGGTTAGGTATTTAAAGTTTGGTTTTCCTCGTCCTACAAAGGAACAAACAGAAATATATGACATCCTTGACTGCTTGGCTCATGGTACAAACCGTAAAAAGCCAAGAAAAAGAATATATCATCTGCTTCAAAGAGATGACGAGCGTTATATAAATGACTATTCTCCTGCGTTACTTATTGCTAATCAAGCAAACATTGATGTTCAATATATTGGCCATTTGGGCTCTAAATTACCGTATTACATTACCGATTACATGACTAAAGCAGATCCGGGTTGCAGCGGTAGCTAGCAACCTAGTAAGAGACGATCACGTCCAATGTTAAGAAATATAAAAACCCATAGTTCCTAACAAAGGAGTCAGATCAAAACAAAAAGTACACCATTAGAACCGCCTTGTCCGGAACCCCTGTATAGGAAACTTTCTGTCCCTTGGCTTGAACAGCAAGGGAAATATATTGGCTTGAAAATCAAGAAATTTGACTTTAACCACGTTATTCTCCCCAAACGGGATATTTTTTTCTCTTTTCTTTTTTTTGTATCCAGAGATAGCTTGGCACTGGAACATCGTAGAGGGTTGTTCAATAGCTCATTTTAAAGGAAATTAATTGGGTTGAAAATCAGTAGTAACTAAAATAAATTATTTCTAAAAGAGAATAAATTTTTCCACCAAAAACTGCATTTTCGATGTCTTTTCACACTGCAGTCTTTCAAACATAATCGTATACCAGCGGTAAAATTCGAACCCACGCCTCCGAAGAGACTGGGGGCTAACACCAGTGCCTTGGACCACTCGGCCAGGCTGCCTCTCATAAATAAATATATATGTGAATTTGGGTTGCAGCAGTAGCTAGCAACCTAGTAAGAGACGATCAGTCCATTGCTAAGAAATATAACAAAACTCCTAAAAATAGAGTCAGATCAAAACAAAAGTACATCATTAGAATTACCTTGTCTGAAACCCTACTAGATAAATAATGAATGTCATCATAGTTTTATATTAGAGCTATGACGTGAATAGAAAAACACGAAATTATATTGTTGTTTCTGATGACGTCATGAAATAATATCATTGCGCCATGACGTCAATAAAATCATTACGCCGTGACGTCATAATTACTACTTAAGAACGACAAAGATGGAAATTCTCTCATTCTGGATTAGATAATGGTTAGATCAAAGCATTACAATAGAGAACGACACCTTGCCCATGTTAACTATAACATAAATAGGGATTATGTAATTTCCATCAGTATCATGGCTGTAGAGATGGCTGAAACCTAGTTACAATAAAAGACGATCATTGGAATAACAAACAATTGCATACATTGGAATTAGCTAGCTACTTGATTGCTTGAGACTCATCTCTTACTATTTCAAAGAAGAAAAAGCCGTAGGCTTTTTCCTGTGTGTAATCAGTTTATTATCATAGACAGCGCGCTAGCACTGCCTGAGTATAGAACGATGTTATCCGGGTTGCAGCGGTAGCTAGCAACCTAGTAAGAGACGATCACGTCCAATGTTAAGAAATATAAAAACTCATAGTTCCTAACAGAGGAGTCTGATCAAAATAAAAATTACACCATTAGAACCGCCTTGTCCGAAACCCCTGTATAGGAAATTACATTAAAAGACGATCATTGGTATAACAAACAATTGCATACATTGGAATAAGTAAGCTACTTGATTGTTTGAGGTTCGTCTCTTACCATTTCAAAGAAGAAAAGCCGTAGGCTTTTTCCTGTTTGTAATCAGTTTTTACATTAAAGAACGATCTCTCGCCCATAGTAACTGATATATGGTGGTTCCAGGGGTAGCTGCAAGCTATCCAGATTGCAGTGGCAGCTGTAACCCGAAGTCTCTTTGCTCAATCAACAAAGAAAATATGTCGGCTTGTTATTAAAAAGTATGGGTTGCAGCGGTAGCTCGCAACCTACTAAGAGACGTTATATTAAAAGACGATCATTAGAAGAACAAACAATTGGATACATTAGGCTTAGTTAGCTGCCTGATTTTTTGAAAGTCGTCTCTTACTACTCATAAGAAGAAAAGGCCTTAGGCTTTTTCCTGTTTGTAATCAGGGTTTAATAATTTTATAATAAGGGACGAACTCTGGTCTATACTATCGTGCATAAATAACTTAACTATAGCCTAGGCATGTACATTTATCCAGATTGCAGCGGTAGCTTGCAACCTAGTAAGAAAAGATCACGTCCAATGTTAAGGAATATAAAAACCCATAGCTTCTAAAGATCAAAACAAAAAGTACACTATTAGAACCGCCTTGTCCGAAACCCCTGTATAGTAAACTTTCTGTTATTTGGCTTGAACAGCGAGGGAAATATATTGGCTTGAAAATCAAGAAAAGTGGCAGCTACTACAACATTCTGCCTAAACGGCATATTTTGTTCTATTTTCTTTGTTTCTTTTTTCTTTCTTCTTTTCCACAGATAGCTTGGCACTGGAACATCGTAGAGAGTTGTTCAATGGCTCATTTTAAAGGAAATTAATTGGGTTAAAAATCTTTTGTTACTAAAAAAAATATTTCTAAGAGAGAATAAATTTTTCAATTAAAAATTTTATTTTTGATATATAATAAAGATCAAACTCTTCCCTATACTAACTTGCATACGCAACTTCACTATAGTTAAGATTACAGTATTTATATTTTTATATTAAAAGACGATCACTGAAATAACAAACCATTCCATACATTGGACTTAGTTAGCTACTTGATTGTTTGAGTTTCGTCTCTTATCCGGGTTGCAGCGGTAGCTAGCAACCTAGTAAGAGACGATCATGTCCAATGTTAAGAAATATAAAAACCCATAGCTCCTAAAAGAGGTGTCAGATCAAAACCAAAAGTACACCATTAGAACCGCCTTGTCCGAAAACCCTGTATAGTAAACTTTCTGTCTCTTGGCTTGAACAGCAAGGGAAATATATTGGCTTGAAAATCAAGAAAAGTGGCAGCTACTACAACATTCTGCCTAAACGGGATATTTTTTTCTTTGTTTTTTTCTTTTCAACAGATAGCTTGGCACTGGAACATCGTAGAGGGTTGTTCAATAGCTCATTTTAAAGGAAATTAAGTGGGTTAAAACCTGTTGTAACTAAAATAAATTATTTCTAAAAGAGAATAAATTTTTCCACCAAAAACGGCATTTTTGATGTCTTTTCACACTGCAGTCTTTCAAACATAATCGTATACCAGCGGTAAGATTTGAACCCACGCCTCCGAAGAGACTGGTGGCTAACACCAGTGCCTTGGACCACTCGGCCAGGCTGCCTCTTATAAATAATATATATGTGAATCTGGGTTGCAGCAGTAGCTAGCAATCTAGTAAGAGACGATCAGTCCAATGATAAGAAATATAACAAAACTCATAAAAATAGAGTCAAATCAAAACAAAAGTACATCATTAGAATTACCTTGTCTGAAACCCTACTAGATAAATAATGAATGTCGTCATAGTTTTATATTAGAGCTATGACGTGAATAGAAAAACACGAAATTATATTTAAGACGTCATGAAATAATATCATTGCGCTATGACGTCATCATGAAATAAAATCATTACGCCGTGACGTCATAATTACTATATAAGAAGCGTCAGAATTATAGTAAATAACGACCCCAGCTCATAGTAATATATTTAGATATGAAAAGAAGAAATTACGGCAGAAACCTACATGGTAGTATTAGTACGCTAAAACTTATAAGAAGGTTCTTCCAAGATTCGAACTCAGCTCGAACGATTCAAAGTCCTAAGTGCTAACCTTTGCGCCGTAAATTGTTCATATAGATGAGAATTCTAACAGTAGATGATATACATATATGATAGAACATACCCCTGAGGATGAGTTCAGATAGCTTCGCACTGGAATATCGTAGAGTTGTTTAATGGCTCAGTTTAAAGTAAATTGATCCGGGTTGCAGCGGTAGCTAGCAACCTAGTAAGAAATGATCACACCCAAATAGTAAAAAATGAAATAGTCCATAACTCCTAAAACTAGAATCAGATAAAAAAAACGAATTATAGTAAATAACGAACTCCAGCCCATAATAATTGAAATATTAAAATATTATCACTTAAGATCCAGGTCACAGCGGTAGCTAGCAAAATAGCAAGAGAGGATCACGTCTAATACTAAGAAAATGTAATATTTCTGGGTTCCAAGGTAGCTAGCAACATAGTAAAAGATATATTAAAGGACGAACTGTTGCCCAAAGTAAATGATAAATTATTTAGCGAAGATCTAGGTTGCAGCGGTAGGTACTTTATGATAATATATTGAGAGACGATCATTGGAAGAACAGATAATTGCATATTTTGGATCTAGTTAGCTGCCTGTGTCTTTGAGGTTCGTCTCTTACTATTCCAAGGAAGAAAAATCCATAGGTTTTTTCCTGTTTGTAATTTTAGAGTATAACATAAAGGATAGTTCATTATAAAAGGGGACTATGTAAGTTTCATAAGAAATATCTTGAACATATTAAATAATTATTGATAGCTGAATTACAAACTAAAAGAACTCGGCCCCGGGTGGCCTTGAACCACCAACCTTTCTGTTAACCGTCAATCGTAATAGCCACTTGCACCACACAGTCGTTAATTAAAGTTGTAAAATTAACAATATGACCCGGGTTGCAGAGGTAGCTAGCACCGTAGTAAGAGACGATCACGCCCCATAGTAAAAACTAAAGTAACCCATAACTCATGAAAAAGGATTCATATCAAAACAAGAAGTACACTATTAGAACCGCCTTGTCCATTACCTCTATATAGCAAACTTACCGTCCCTTGGCTTGAATAACAGGGAAAATATATTGGCTTAAAAACCAAGAAAATTGACTTTAATCACGATATTCTCCACATACGCCATATTTTTTTCCGTTTTTTCCCTCCTCAGCTAGCTGGGAACTGGAAAATCATAGAGCTGTATAATGGCTCATTTAAAAGGAAATTGCTACATCTAGTTCCTTTTGTAATTAAATATGAAATGTTTTTGATAGAATCAATTTTAACAAAAAACTGCATTTTCATGTACAAGCATGACGAATGACATTATAATCGTATATAGGTTATAACCATATATGACGTAATAAGTGAATGTAATATTACATAAAGGATAGATACCGTAGATGGGAATTCTGTAAGTATAATCGGTATCATGATTTAACTAAAGCTGAATTATTTACATTAAGTAAAGCACATACTTATCTTGGTAAATGGTAGTGCAGCACAAATTTCCCGGACAGTAAATATTTCTATCCAAGTTATAAAAAGGCTCTAACGAGATTTGAACTAGATCACAGGATTCAAAGTCCTAAATAACAACCACTACACCAAGAAATGCTCATATAACAAAGAATTTTAAAAGTATGTGATAAAATTAAGACCGGACTCTAACCATCAGTGATGCAATGACGTAATTTGCCAACTTAATTTTGATTTGAACTTAATAACTTAAAAAAAAAACAGTACTACACAAACAACAGAGATAGTGATGTACAGTAAAGAACGAACTTCATCCGGGTTGCAGCGGTAACTAGCAACCTAGTAAGAGACGATCACCTCCAATGTTAAGAAATATAAAACCCCCCAACTCCTAAAAAAAGATTCAGATCAAAACAAAAAATACACCATTAGAACCGCCTTGTCCGAATCCTCTAGAAAGGAAACTTACCGCCCTTTGGCTTGAATAACAAAGAAAATATATTGGCTTGAAAATCAAGAAAATTGACTTTTACCTCGTTATTCTCCACAAACAGGATATTTTTTTCTTTCCTCATTTTTTTCCTGCTCAGCTAGCTGGGCACTAGAAAATCATAGAGAGCTGTGTAATAGCTCATTTTAAAGGCAATTGCAACATCTAGTCACTTTTGTAATTAAAAATAAAATACTTTTTAAAGTAGAATCAATTTTGTCAAAAAAATTGCATTTTTGATGTATTTTCTTACTGCAGTCTTTTCAAAGATATTTGAATTTTGAGTATAATAAAGAACGAGCTTTAGCCTATACTAAAAACGAACTGTATAGTAAGAGCGATCTGCATCAATATTACAATAAAGAACAAATTTCCGAGTTGCAGTTGTAGCTAGCAACCTAGTAAGAGATGTAAAGTAAAGAACAAACTTCCAGCCCATAATACTAAAATACGATTATATTTTCGTTTTAAAGATCGATCGATGATGTCATAATCGTAGGTTGTTGCCAGGTCGTCTCTTTCAAATCGAATTAAGAAAAAGCCATAGGCTTTTTCCTGTTTGTAATACAGTAAGGATTTCAGTAAAAGAACGGACAATACTGATCCCCACTGACAGAAATGACGACAGCAGCAATGAAAATGATGATGACGGTGATGACGTCAGGCTCTGGAAACGTCTAGGTGTCATACGGCTCAGTTTTCGTTCATGATAGTAGACGAAATGAGGGTAGTTTGATAAGAACTGGTAAGTTGACAGTACCCCTCTGGATGAGAGTGGTTTTCCGGGTTGCAGCGGTAGCTAGCAACCTAGTAAGAGACGATCACGTCCAATGTTAAGAAATATAAAAACCCATAGTTCTTAAAAAAAGAGTCAGATCAAAACAAAAAGTCCACCATTAGAACCGCCTTGTCCGAAACCCCTGCATAGTAAAATTTCTGTCCCTTGGCTTGAACAGCAAGGGAAATATATTGGCTTGAAAATCAAGAAAAGTGGCAGCTACTACAACATTCTGCCTAAACGGGATATTTTTCTTCTTTTTTTCTTTTTTTTCTTTTTCTTTTCCACAGATAGCTTGGCACTGGAACATCGTAAAGGGTTGTTCAATAGCGCATTTTCAAGGAAATTAATTGGGTTAAAAATCTATAGTAACTAAAATAAATTATTTCTAGAAGAGAATAAATTTTTCCACCAAAAACTGCATTTTTGATGTCTTTTCACACTGCAGTCTTTCAAACATAATCGTATACCAGCGGTAAGAATTGAACCCACGCCTCTGAAGAGACTGGTGGCTAACACCAGTGCCTTGGACCACTCGGCCAGGCTGCCTCTCATAAATAAATATATATGTGAATTTGGGTTGCAGCAGTAGCTAGCAACCTAGTAATAGACGATCAGTCCAATGCTAAGAAATATAAAAACCCAAAACTCCTAAAAATAGAGTCAGATCAAAACAAAAGTACATCATTAGAAATACCTTGTCTGAAACCCTACTAGATAAATAATGAACGTCATCATAGTTTTATATTAGAGCTATGACGTGAATAGAGTGACGTCATAATTATATTTATAATAAAGATCGAATTCTTCCCTATACTAACTTGCATAGGCAACTTCACTATAGTTAAGATTACAGTATTTATAAGAGTTAAAAATTTTCCCACACCGGGAATCGAACCCGGGCCTGTTAAGTGAAAGTTAACTATCCTAGACACTAGACCATATGGGACCATAAAGAAGTATGATTTAAGAATTTACAGTAAAGAACGATCTCTTATCCATAGTAACTGATAGATGGTGGTTCCAGGGGTAGTTACTTGAGGTTCGTCTCTTACTATTTATAAGAAGAAAAAGCCGTCGGCTTTTTCCTGTTTGTAATTGCAGTAAAGATTTTCATTAAAAGATCATCATTGGAATTACACAACATTGCATACATCCGGGTTGCAGCGGTAGCTAGCAACCTAGTAAGAGACGATCACGTCCAATGTTAATAAATGTAAAAACCCATAGTTTCCTAAAAAGGAGTCAGATCAAATTTAAAAGTACACCATTAGAACCGCCTTGTCCGAAACCCCTTGAAAGGAAACTTACCGCCCTTTGGCTTGAACAGCGAGGGAAATATATTGGCTTGAAAATCAAGAAAAGTGGAGGCTACTACAACATTCTGCCTAAACGGGATAACTTTTTTTTTCTTTTTTTCTTTTTTTCTTCTTTTCCAGAGATAGCTTGGCACTGGAACATCGTAGAGAGTTGTTCAATGGCTCGCTTTAAAGGAAATCAATTGGGTTAAAAATCTATAGTAACTAAAATAAATTATTTCTAAAACAGGATAAATTTTTCCACCAAAAACTGCATTTTTGATGTCTTTTCATACTGCAGTCTTCCAAACATAATCGTATATCAGCGTTACATAAATTACATAAAGGATCGATGTGGTTCATTATAAATTATATAAAAGGTTTAGAGCTTCTAAAGTTCGAAGATTATAGAGTTAAAAATTTTCCACTACCGGGAATCGAGCCCGGGCCTTCTAGATGAAAGCCAGCTATCCTATCCACTAAACCATATGGAACTATAATACAGCATGATTTAAGAACTATTTGCATATTATTATTTCATCGTACCATTTTTCTGGGTTGCTGCGGTAGCTAGCAACCTAGTAAGAGACGATCACGTCCAGTGTTAAGAAATGTAAAAACCCATAGTTCCTAAAAAAGGAGTCATATTCAAATTCAAAAGTACACCATTAGAGCCGCCTTGTCCAAAAACCCTTGAAAGGAAACTTACCGCCCTTTGGCTTGAACAGCAAGGGAAATATATTGGCTTGAAAATCAAGAAAAGTGGCAGCTACTACAACATTCTGCCTAAACGGGATATTTTTTTTCCGGGTTGCAGCGGTAGCTAGCAACCTAGTAAGAGACGATCACCTCCAATGTTAAGAAATATAAAACCCCCCAACTCCTAAAAAAAGGTCAGATCAAAACAAAAAGCACCCCATTAGAACCGCCTTGTCCGAAACCTCTATAAAGGAAACTTACCGCCCTTTGGCTTGAATAACAAAGAAAATATATTGGCTTGAAAATCAAGATAATTGACTTTTAACACGTTATTCTCCACAAACGGGATATTTTTTTCTTTCCACTTGATTTTCCTCCTCAGCTAGCTGGGCACTGGAAAATCATAGAGAGCTGTATAATAGTTCATTTTAAAGGAAATTGCAACATCTAGTGCCTTTTGTAATCAAAAATAAAATACTTTTTAAAGTAGAATCAATTTTGTCAAAAAAATTGCATTTTTGATGTATTTTAATACTGCAGTCTTTTCAAAGATATTTGAATTTTGAAGCAATCAAACAGTTCATGGTATATCCGGGTTGCAGCGGTAGCTAGCAACCTAGCAAGAGACGATCACTTCCAATGTTAAGAAATATAAAAACCCATAGTTCCTAACAGAGGAGTCAGATCAAATTCAAAAGTACACCATTAGAACCGCATTGTCCGAAACCCCTGTATAGGAAACTTTCTGTCCCTTGGCTTGAATCAGCAAGGGAAATATATTGGCTTGAAAATCAAGAAAAGTGGCAGCTATTACAACATTCTGCCTAAACGGGATATTTTTTTCTTTTTTCTTTTTTCTTCTTTTCCAGAGATAGCTTGGCACTGGAACATCGTAGAGACTTGTTCAATGGCTCATTTTAAAGAAAATTAATTGGGTTAAAAATCTATAGTAACTAAAATAAATTATTTCTAAAAGAGAATAAATTTTTTCACCAAAAACTGCATTTTTGATGTCTTTTCACACTACAGTATTTCAAACATTATACCAGCGATAAGATTTGAACCCACGCCTCCGAAGAGACTGGTGGCTAACACCAGTGCCTTGGACCACTCGGCCAGGCTGCCTTTCATAAAAAATATATATATGTGAATCTGGGTTGCAGCAGTAGCTAGCAGCCTAGTAAGAGACGATCAGTCCAATGCTAAGAAATAAAAAAACCCAAAACTCATAAAAATAGAGTCAGATCAAAACAAAAGTACATCATTAGAACTACATTGTCTGAAAACCTACTAGATAAATAATGAATATCTTCATAGTTTTATATTAGAGCTATGACGTGAATAGAAAAACACGACATTATATTGTGGTTTCTGAAGACGTCATGAAATAATTCCATTGCGCCATGACGTCATGAAATAAAATCATTACGTCGTTTTATCCGGGTTGCAGCGGTAGCTAGCAACCTAGTAAGAGACGATCACCTCCAATGTTAAGAAATATAGAACCCCCCAACTCCTAAAAAAAGAGTCAGATCAAAACAAAAAGTACACCATTAGAACCGCCTTGTCTGAATCCTCTATAAAGGAAACTTACCACCCTTTGGCTTGAATAACAAAGAAAATATATTGGCTTGAAAATCAAGCAAATTGACTTTTACCACGTTATTCTCCACAAACGGGATATTTTTTTCTTTCCGCTTTTTTTCCTGCTCAGCTAGCTGGGCACTGGAAAATCATAGAGAGCTGTATAATAGCTCATTTTAAAGGCAATTGCAACATCTAGTCACTTTTTGTAATTAAAAATAAAATACTTTTTAAAGTAGAATCAATTTTGTCAAAAAATTACATTTTTGATGTATTTTCTTACTGCAGTCTTTTCAAAGATATTTGAATTTTGAAGCAATCAAACAGTTCATGGTAATAAACTCTTTAGTAATAATAGCTACTTGTCTCAATAGTAACCGAAACTCCTGGAACCAAAATTTTCTGTTTTGGCCTAATCGCTAAAATTATTATGTAAACTGCAAAAATATTTATGATACCTAATCAGTAATAGTAAGTTCTTAATTTAAACAACAAAAATACATGAAAATTTTATAATTAGTTTTACTTTTTGTCTCCTGGAAGAAAATTTTTTTTCATCTCAGTTCAAAGTTATTATTGTATCCTGGAACCAAACTTTTTTTGGTTTGTAACCCGTAATGTACGTATCTCTATATTATTGTCTTATAATTGCAATTATTTTAGTTTTCAGTCCAGAATCGCCAAACTTATTATGTAAACTGCAAAAATATTTATGGTGTCTAACCAATAATACTAATTTTGTAATTCAAACAAAATAAATACCTGAAAATTTAAAAATTAGTTTTTTTTATGCTAGGTTTTAGATACTCGACACGGGGTATTGTGTACTTAATAATTTTAAACCTTGAAAAAATATGGTCTCACGCGAGTGGAAAAAAAGAAAGAATAACCAAAAACAATATCAAAACAGAGCAATCCAAATTTCTACTAATAAGAAACTTTACTACACAAAAAATAAAGCTAACATCCTGAAATATCAGAAAAGTTTATTTAAAAGAGATAAAAATGCCACCGAACGCAATAAAGCTCGAGCACGCGTAAGGATTGCTACTAAGATGTCTTGTGATCCAGGATTTAAGAAAATGAAATATGACAGAGCAAAACAGAGGTATCTTACGGATCAGGGGTATCGAGAAGGGAAAATTGAGACAGCCAAACAAAAGAGCAGGGAACGGTATGATAACGATATAGATTACCGAAACAAACATAAGAAAAAAGTTGCTACCAGAATAATGGGTAGATACTGGGGTGACAATAGCTATAATGAAAAAATTAAATTCTCTGCGAGGTTGTACCGAAGAACACATAAGGACAAAGGGAAAAATTACATTCAGAAATACAAGAAGATGGCAAAAATGCAGGCTGATCTTTGTAAATTGAGAAACATTTTACGCATGTTCTATCGGGATCACGAAAAGTATTCAAAATTACAGATTAAAATTCTCTTTGAAAGAGCGGATGCTGTTGAAAAGACGGCTAGAAATGCTTTGGCAAAGCTTCATAGCAATATCCAAAAGAAATGTTGTCAGTTTAACGAAAAGCTTCCAAGGTATGGATTGGCAACTGCGGAACAGTTTATAGATGCAATGGAAAATGTTCGACAACACAGTGAATATACGGAGGCGTACTTCTTAGAAAATTCGTATATTAATTTTGGAAGGAGCAATTGCAGTTTATGTAGCAGCAATAAAAATATATATACAAGCATACCTATCAACAGCGAAGGAAAAGCAATGTTTTTCAATTATGGCGAAAACGAGCCTGTTAGGGTTATTAGTAAATGTGTTTGTAAGACTAATGATTTAGAACAAATTCCTGGAACACCGACTCAAGAAAAAAGCATTTCTAACTGTGTTTTAAACAGTCCTTTTAGTTCTACTGAATATTTGGCAAAAAATTCTCTGTGTAGTAGAACAAACTGTCCTGAAAAGTACGAGACAACTATTGAAAAATGCTCTAAAACTAGATCTGACAAGGAAATTATGATGGCTGAAGTCACCTATAACAATCTGAGTATACATTCAAAACCAAAAATTGGGCAGCAGGTTACTTGGCAATGTCACCCTGATATCTGCAAGCTCTATCCGACGGATATTGAATTATGTCAAATTCTTTTTGATATCCTTGAAAATAATATAGCCTTAAAATTTTCAACTGACAAAGCGGTTAATTTCTACCTTGGCGGCTTGGATTATTGTGAAATCAATTACAGGGACACAAGAAAGCATAGGCATTCGTTATACTGTAGCCCAAATGAGGGATGTCAGAGCTATTTGCGTTCTCTAAGGGCACTAGCTCCACATTTTCCTGTCTTGAACTGTTTCATTAATAGCGTATATAAGGCAGTATCAAAATGTAAGATTATACAACATATTAATCTACTAAAAGTCGAGGGCTCGCACAAGGAACTAAGTCATTACATAGAAGAAGTGTCAAGTAGACTCTGTCGTAATAATAGTCAAGACTTCATTTACGGTGATAGCAATATTAGAGTTTCTGTGGATGAAAATACAATAATAAAATTATTTGGTGAGAGCCTTGATAAGGTAGCTAACATCAGAGATGTATACGGTACCCCACAATGCATTGTGACAGTTGTGAGCAGATAAAGACAAAATACCAATTGAAGAGTCTAAGATCCCTTTCAAATAAGGAAGGTTTTGATGTAATGATGGCCACGATTTTAGAACACCTACAACAGGACATACCCAAAGATGACAGAGAACAACTAATTCAATGTACAGGTTGGAAAGAGGATGTCATAGATTCATTCTTTGTCTGTGATTACTGTGCTGGGAAAATGTTGAAAAGTCAGGAGAATGTCCGATCAGTATTAAATAACCTTCATATAGACTGTACACCGGAATGTATAAAGTGTTTAAATAATTTTGAAATATCTAAATTAAGGGCCTATAAATCTTTTTGTACCTACAATTTGTTTAGAATGAAGTGTTTTTTATAGCAGATATAGAAATTCTTAGCAGTTATTAGCCATGACAAGAGAGTCAGACATCAAAATGAAGGGACTATAAATCTTTTTGTACCTACAATTTGTTAGAATGAAGTGTTTTTTATAGCACATATCAAGATTCTTAGCAGTTTTTAGGTATTATGAGATAGCCAGAACACAAAATTAAGGGCCTATAACTCTTTTTTGTACATCTAATCTTTTAGAATTAAGTGTTTTTTATAGCAGATATAAAGATTTTTAGCAGTTCGTAGCAGTTACAATATATACAAACACCTAAATTAAGGTACAATAAATCTTTTTGTAGTTCTAATTTGTTTAGAATGAAGTGTTTTTTATAGCAAATATCAAGATTCTTTGCAGTTCATAGCAATTACGAGATTGTCAGATACCTAAATTAAGGGACTATAAATCTTTTTGTACCTACAATTTGTTTAGAATTAAGTGTTTTTTATAGCAGATATCAAGATTTTTAGCAGTTCGTAGCCATTACGAGATAGTCAAACACCTAAATTAAAGGCCTATAAATCTTTTTGTACCTACAATTTGTTTAGAATGAAGTGTTTTTAATAGCACATATCAAGATTCTTAGCAGTTCTTAGTTATTATGAGATAGCCGGACCCCTAAATTAAGGGCCTATAAATCTTTTTGTACCTACAATTTGTTTAGAATGAAGTGTTTTTTATAGCAGGTATCAAGATTCTTAGCAGTTCGTAGCCATTACGAGATAGTCAGATACCTATATTAAGGGCCTATAAATCTTTTTGGACCTACTATTTGTTTAGATTGTAGTGTTTTTTATAGCAGATATCGAGATTCTTAGCAGTTCGTAGCCATTATGAGATAGTCAGATATCAAAATTAAGGGCCTATAAATCCTGTTGTACCTACAATTTGTTTAGAATGAAGTGTTTTTTATAGCACATATCAAGATTCTTAGCAGTTATTAGAAATTAAGAGATAGCAAGAACAAAAAATTAAGGGCCTATAAATCTTTTTTGTAAATCCGATCTGTTTAGATTTAAGTGTTTTTTATAGCAGATATCAAGATTTTTATCAGTTCTTAGAGATTAAAAGATATAAAGACACCTAAATTACGGGACAATAAATCTTTTTGTATTTCTAATTTGTTTAGAATGAAGTGTTTTTTATAGCAGATATCAAGATTCTTAGCAGTTCGTAGCCATTACGAGATAGTCAGATACCTAAATTAAGGTCCTATAAATCTTTTTGTACCTACAATTTGTTTAGAATGAAGTGTTTTTTATAGCAGATATCAAGATTCTTAGCAGTTCGTAGCCATTACGAGATAGTCACACACCTAAATTAAAGGCCTATAAATCTTTTTGTACCTACAATTTGTTTAGAATGAAGTGTTTTTAATAGCAGATATCAAGATTCTTAGCAGTTCTTAGCTATTATGAGATAGCCAGACCCCTAAATTAAGGGCCTATAAATCTTTTTGTACCAACAATTTGTTAGAATGAAGTGTTTTTTAATAGCAGATATCAAGATTCTTAGCAGTTTGTAGGCATTACGAGATAGTCAGATACCTAAATTAAGGGCCAATAAATCTTTTTGTACCTACAATTTGTTTAGAATGAAGTGTTTCTTATAGCAGATATCAAGATTCTTAGCAGTTCGTAGCCATTACAAGATAGTCAGACACCTAAATTAAGGGCCTATAAATCTTTTTGTACCTACAATTTGTTTAGAATGAAGTGTTTTTTATAGCAGATATCAAGATTCTTAGCAGTTTGTAGCCATTACGAGATAGTCAGACACCTAAATTAAGGGCCTATAAATCTTTTTGTACCTACAATTTGTTTAGAATTAAGTGTTTTTTATAGCAGATATCAAGATTCTTAGCAGTTCTTAGCTATTATGAGATAGCCAGACCCCTAAATTAAGGGCCTATAAATCTTTTTGTATTTACAATTTGTTTAGAATGAAGTGTTTTTTATAGCAAATATCAAGATTCTTAGCAGTTCGTAGCCATTACGAGATAGTAAGATACCTAAATTAAGGGCCTATAAATCTTTTTGTAATGGTTGAAATAAAAGAGGAACTTTTAAAATCACAACAACTGAAGGTCAGTAAATAAAAATAAAAAACCTAAAATAATGTCATGAAATCAACATGCAAAGTCGACATAGCTTTATTTCATTTTTTAAGGTTCATTTAGATGAGGTTACGTGCGCGCACGTAACTTTTGAACTTTGTCAAAGTTCAAAAGTTCAACATCGAAGTTGAACTTTTCTTCACTTCTTTGAGAAAAATTTAAAATTGAAGTGAAACTTTTAATCTTCATAGGAAATAATCAAAATCATAGTATAGCTTTTCCTATCTTCTATGCAAAAATTTAGAACTGAACTTTAAATTTTTTATGTCATGGTGAACTTAAAACTGAAGTGGAAACTTTTTATTTTCTCTTGAGAAATTAGAATTGAATTGTGTTCGTTGGTAAAATTCAGAAGAGAACTTGAACTTTTCTATCTACTATGAAAAATTTGGAAGTATTTTAAATTTTTTCATCTCTTTGAGAAAAATCTGAACTGAAATGGAAAATTTTGATATTATTTTGGGAAAATAGAATCTATCAATAACTTATTTCATTTTCATTAAGAAAATTCAGAATTGAAGTTGAACTTTTCTTCTTCCGGGGAAATATTTGGAACAGAACTTTAAATTTTTTCATCTCTTTGAGAAAAATCTGAATTGAAGTGGAGAATTTTATATTATTTTAGGAAAATAGAATTGATCAATAACTTATTTCATTTTCATTGAGAAAATTCAGAATCGAAGTTGAGCTTTTCTTTTCCCGGAAAATATTTGGAACAGAACTTTAAATTTTTTCATCTCTTTGAGAAAGGTCGGAATTGAATTTAAGAAAATTTAGAATTATATCAAAGTATAACTTTTTCTATCTTCTATAAAAAATTTGGAACAATATTTTGAATTTTGTCATCTCTTTGAGAAAAATCTGAATTTTAGTGGAAAATTTTATATTATTTTATGAAAATAGAATCTTCTATGTAAAAATTTAGAACTGAACTTTAAATTTTTTATGTCATGGTGAACTTAAAACTGAAGTGGAAGCTTTTTATTTTCTCTTGAGAAATTAGAATTGAATTGTGTTCGTTGGTAAAATTCAGAAGAGAACTTGAACTTTCGTCTTCAGGGAAAATATTTGGAACAGAAATCTGAATTGAAGTGGAAAATTTTATATTATTTTAGGAAAATAGAATTGATCAATAACTTATTTCATTTTCATTGAGAAAATTCAGAATCGAAGTTGAACTTTTCTTTTCCAGGAAAATATTTGGAACAGAACTTTAATTTTTTTTCATCTCTTTGACAAAGGTCGGAATTGAATTTAAGAAAATTTAGAATTATATCAAAGTATAACTTTTTCTATCTTCTATGAAAAATTTGGAGCAATATTTTAAATTTTGTCATCTCTATGAGAAAAATCTGAATTGTAGTGGAAAATTTTATATTATTTTATGAAAATAGAATTGATCAATAGCTTATTTCATTTTCATTGAGAAAATTCAGAATCGAAGTTGAACTTTTCTTTTCTGGGAAAATATTTGGAGCAGAACATTAAATTTTTTTCATCTCTTTGAGAAAGGTAGGAATTGAATTTAAGAAAATTTAGAATTAAAATGAAACTTTTTATCTTCATGGAAAATAATCACAATCATAGTATAACTTTTGTCTGAACTGAAGTGGAAAATTTTTATATTATTTTGGGAAAATAGAAATGATCAATAACTTACTTCATTTTCATTGAGAAAATTCAGAATCGAAGTTGAACTTTTCTTCACTTCTTTGAGAAAAAATTAAGAAATTGAAGTGAAACTTTTAATCTTCATAGGAAATATTTGGAACAGAACTTTAAATTTTTTCATCTCTTTGAGAAAAATCTGAATTGAAGTGGAAAATTTTATATTATTTTAGGAAAATAGAAATAGAATTGATCAATAACTTATTTCATTTTCATTGAGAAAATTCAGAATCGAAGTTGAACTTATCTTTTCCGGGAAAATATTTGGAACAGAACTTTAAATTTTTTCATCTCTTTGAGAAATGTCGGAATGTAATTTAAGAAAATTTATAATTATATCAAAGTATAACTTTTTCTATCTTCTATAAAAAATTTGGAACAGTATTTTAAATTGTGTCATCTCTTTGAGAAAAATCTGAATTGCGGTGGAAAATTATATATTATTTTATGAAAATAGAATTTTCTATGTAAAAATTTAGAACTGAACTTTAAATTTTATATGTCATGGTGAACTTAAAACTGAAGTGGAAGCTTTTTATTTTCTCTTGAGAAATTAGAATTGAATTGTGTTCCTTGGTAAAATTCAGAAGAGAACTTGAACTTTCTTCTTCAGGGAAAATATTTGGAACAGAAATCTGAATTGAAGTGGAAAATTTTATATTATTTTAGGAAAATAGAATTGATCAATAGCTCATTTCATTTTCATTGAAAAAATTCAGAATCGAAGTTGAACATTTCTTTTTCGGGAAAATATTTGGAGTAGAACTTTAAATTTTTTCATCTCTTTGAGAAAGGTTGGAATTGAATTTAGGAAAATTTAGAATTAAAAAGAAACTTTTTATCTTCATGGAAAATAATCACAATCATAGTATAACTTTTGTCTGAACTGAAGGGGAAAATTTTTATATTATTTTGGGAAAATAGAAATGATCAATAACTTATTTCATTTTCATTGAGAAAATTCAGAATCGTAGTTGAACTTTTCTTCACTTCTTTGAGAAAAAATTAAAAATTGAAGTGAAACTTTTAATCTTCATAGGAAATAATCAAAATCATAGTATAACTTTTCCTATCTCCTATGTAAAAATTTAGAACTGAACTTTAAATTTTTTATGTCATGGTGAACGTAAAACTGAAGTGGAAGCTTTTTATTTTCTCTTGAGAAATTAGAATTGAATTGTGTTCGTTGGTAAAATTCAGAAGAGAACTTGAACTTTTCTATCTTCTATGAAAAATTTGGAAGTATTTTAAGGGCCTATAAATCTTTTTGTACCTACAATTTGTTTAGAACGAAGTGTTATTTATAGCAGATATCAAGATTTTTAGCAGTTCTTAGCCATTACGAGATAATCAGATACCTAAATTAAGTGCCAATAAATACTTTTGAACCTACAATTTTTTTAGAATGAAGTGTTTTTTATAGCACATATCAAGATTCTTAGCAGTTCGTAGCCATTACGAGATAGTCAGATATCTAAATTAAGGGCCTATAAATCTTTTTGTACCTACAATTTGATTAGAATGAAGTTTTTTTTATAGCAGATATAAAGATTCTTAGCAGTTTGTAGGCATTACGAGATAGTCAGAAAACTAAATTAATTGCCTATAAATCTTTTTTGTACCTACAATTTGTTTAGAATGAAGTGTTTTTTATAGCACATATCAAGATTCTTAGCAGTTCTTAGCTATTATGAGATAGCCGGACCCCTAAATTAAGGGCCTATAAATCTTTTTGTATTTACAATTTGTTTAGAACGAAGTGTTTTTTATAGCAGATATCAAGATTTTTAGCAGTTCGTAGCCATTACGAGATAGTAAGATACCTAAATTAAGGGCCTATAAATCTTTTTGTAATGATTGAAATAAAACAGGAAATTTTAAAATCAAAACAACTAAAGGTCAGTAAATAAAAAAAAAACCTAAAATAATGTCATGAAATCAACAAGCAAAGTCGACATACCTTTATTTCATTTTTTAAGGTTAATTTAGACGAGGTTACGTACGCGCACGTAACTTTTGAACTTTGTCAAAGTTCAAAAGTTCAACATCGAAGTTGAACTTTTCTTCACTTCTTTGAGAAAAATTTAAAATTGAAGTGAAACTTTTAATCTTCATAGGAAATAATCAAAATCATGGTATAACTTTTCCTATCTTCTATGTAAAAATTTAGAACTGAACTTTAAATTTTTTATGTCATGGTGAACTTAAAACTGAAGTGGAAGCTTTTTATTTTCTCTTGAGAAATTAGAATTGAATTGTGTTCGTTGGTAAAATTCAGAAGAGAACTTGAACTTTTCTATCTATTATGAAAAATTTGGAAGTATTTTAAATTTTTTCATCTCTTTGAGAAAAATCTGAACTGAAATGGAAAATTTTGATATTATTTTGGGAAAATAGAATCTATCAATAACTTATTTCATTTTCATTAAGAAAATTCAGAATTGAAGTTGAACTTTTCTTCTTCCGGGGAAATATTTGGAACAGAACTTTAAATTTTTTCATCTCTTTGAGAAAAATCTGAATTGAAGTGGAGAATTTTATATTATTTTAGGAAAATAGAATTGATCAATAACTTATTTCATTTTCTTTGAGAAAATTCAGAATCGAAGTTGAGCTTTTCTTTTCCCGGAAAATATTTGGAACAGAACTTTAAATTTTTTCATCTCTTTGAGAAAGGTCGGAATTGAATTTAAGAAAATTTAGAATTATATCAAAGTATAACTTTTTCTATCTTCTATGAAAAATTTGGAACAATATTTTGAATTTTGTCATCTCTTTGAGAAAAATCTGAATTTTAGTGGAAAATTTTATATTATTTTATGAAAATAGAATTTTCTATGTAAAAATTTAGAACTGAACTTTAAATTTTTTATGTCACGGTGAACTTAAAACTGAAGTGGAAGCTTTTTATTTTCTCTTGAGAAATTAGAATTGAATTGTGTTCGTTGGTAAAATTCAGAAGAGAACTTGAACTTTCGTCTTCAGGGAAAATATTTGGAACAGAAATCTGAATTGAAGTGGAAAATTTTATATTATTTTAGGAAAATAGAATTGATCAATAACTTATTTAATTTTCATTGAGAAAATTCAGAATCGAAGTTGAACTTTTCTTTTCCGGGAAAATATTTGGAACAGAACTTTAATTTTTTTCATCTCTTTGAGAAAGGTCGGAATTGAATTTAAGAAAATTTAGAATTATATCAAAGTATAACTTTTTCTATCTTCTATGAAAAATTTGGAGCAATATTTTAAATTTTGTCATCTCTATGAGAAAAATCTGAATTGTAGTGGAAAATTTTATATTATTTTATGAAAATAGAATTGATCAATAGCTTATTTCATTTTCATTGAGAAAATTCAGAATCGAAGTTGAACTTTTCTTTTCCGGGAAAATATTTGGAGCAGAACATTAAATTTTTTCATCTCTTTGAGAAAGGTAGGAATTGAATTTAAGAAAATTTAGAATTAAAATGAAACTTTTTATCTTCATGGAAAATAATCACAATCATAGTATAACTTTTGTCTGAACTGAAGTGGAAAATTTTTATATTATTTTGGGAAAATAGAAATGATCAATAACTTATTTCATTTTCATTGAGAAAATTCAGAATCGAAGTTGAACTTTTCTTCACTTCTTTGAGAAAAAATTAAAAATTGAAGTGAAACTTTTAATCTTCATAGGAAATATTTGGAACAGAACTTTAAATTTTTTCATCTCTTTGAGAAAAAATCTGAATTAAAGTGGAAAATTTTATATTATTTTAAGAAAATAGAATTGATCAATAACTTATTTCATTTTCATTGAGAAAATTCAGAATCGAAGTTGAACTTTTTTTTTCCGGGAAAATATTTGGAACAGAACTTTACATTTTTTCATCTCTTTGAGAAAGGTCAGAATTTAATTAAAGAAAATTTAGAATTAAATCAAAGTGTAACTTTTTCTATCTTCTATGAAAAAATTGGAACAATACTTTAAATTTTGTCATCTCTTTGAGAAAAATCTGAATTTTAGTGGAAAATTTTATATTATTTTATGAAAGTAGAATTTTCTATGTAAAAATTTAGAACTGAACTTTAAATTTTATATGTCATGGTGAACTTAAAACTGAAGTGGAAGCTTTTTATTTTCTCTTGAGAAATTAGAATTGAATTGTGTTCCTTGGTAAAATTCAGAAGAGAACTTGAACTTTCTTCTTCAGGGAAAATATTTGGAACAGAAATCTGAATTGAAGTGGAGAATTTTAAATTATTTTTGGCAAATAGATTTTCACAATAAGGGATTTAATGGTATTTGAGAAATTCGTAATCAAAGTTGAACTTTTTTTTCCGGAAAATTATTTTGAATAGAGCTTAAAATTTTTTCATTTATTTGAGATTGGTCAGACTGGAATTTTAGAAAATTTAGCATTGCATAGGAGTATAACTTTTTCTATCTACTATGAAAAATTTGGAACAATATTTTAAATTTTGTCATCTCTTTGAGAAAAATCTGAATTGTAGTGGAAAATTTTATATTATTTTATGAAAATAGAATTGATCAATAACTTATTTCATTTTCATTGAGAAAATTCAGAATCGAAGTTGAACTTTTCTTATCCGGGAAAATATTTGGAGCAGAACTTTAAATTTTTTAATCTCTTTGAGAAAGGTCGGAATTGAATTTAAGAAAATTTAGAATTAAAATGAAACTTTTTATCTTCATGGAAAATAATCACAATCATAGTATAACTTTTGTCTGAACTGAAGGGGAAAATTTTTATATTATTTTGGGAAAATAGAAATGATCAATAACTTATTTCATTTTCATTGAGAAAATTCAGAATCGTAGTTGAACTTTTCTTCACTTCTTTGAGAAAAAATTAAAAATTGAAGTGAAACTTTTAATCTTCATAGAAAATAATAAAAATCATAGTATAACTTTTCCTATCTCCTATGTAAAAATTTAGAACTGAACTTTAAATTTTTTATGTCATGGTGAACTTAAAACTGAAGTGGAAGCTTTTTATTTTCTCTTGAGAAATTAGAATTGAATTGTGTTCGTTGGTAAAATTCAGAAGAGAACTTGAACTTTTCTATCTTCTATGAAAAATTTGGAATTATTTTAAGGGCCTATAAATCTTTTTGTACCTACAATTTATTTAGAATGAAGTGTTTTTATAGCAGATATCAAGATTATTAGCAGTTTGTAGGCATTACGAGATAATCAGACACCTAAATTAAGGGCCTATAAATAATTTTGTACCTACACTTTGTTTAGAATGAAGTGTTTTTTATAGCACATATCAAGATTCTTAGCAGTTCGTAGCCATTACGAGATAGTCAGATACCAAAATTAAGGGCCTATAAATCTTTTTGTACCTACAATTTGTTTAGAATGAAGTGTTTTTTATAGCAGATATCAAGATTCTTAGCAGTTTTTAGGCATTACGAGATAGTCAGACACCTAAATTAAGGGCCTATAAATCTTTTTGTACCTACAATTTGTTTAGAATGAAGTGTTTTTTATAGCAGATATCAAGATTCTTAGCAGTTCGTAGCCATTACGAGATAGTCAGATACCTAAATTAAGGACCTATAAATCTTTTCGTACCTACAATTTGTTTATAATGAAGTGTTTTTATAGCAGATATCAAGATTCTTAGCAGTTCGTAGCCATTACGAGATAGTCAGATACCTAAACTAAGGGCCTATAAATCTTTTTGTACCTACAATTTGTTTAGAATGAAGTGTTTTTTATAGCAGATATCAAGATTCTTAGCAGTTCTTAGCCATTACGAGATAGTCAGATACATAAATTAAGGACCTATAAATCTTTTTGTACCTACAACTTGTTTAGAACGAAGTGTTTTTTTATAGCAGATATCAAGATTATTAGCAGTTCGTAGCAATTACGAGATAGTCAGATACCTAAATTAAGGGCCTATAAATCTTTTTGTACCTACAATTTGTTTAGAATGAAGTGTTTTTTATAGCAGATATCAAGATTCTTAGCAGTTCGTAGCCATTACAAGATACTCAGATACCTAAATTAAGGGAATATAAATCCTTTTGTACCTAAAATTTGTTTAGAATGAAGTGTTTTTTATAGCACATATCAAGATTCTTAGCAGTTTGTAGCCATTACGAGATAGTCAGATATCTAAATTAAGGGCCTATAAATCTTATTGTACCTACAATTTGTTTAGAATGAAGTGTTTTTTATAGCAGATATCAAGATTCTTAGCAGTTTGTAGGCATTACGAGATAGTCAGATACCTAAATTAAGGGCCTATAAATCTTTTTGTACCTACAATTTGTTTAGAATGAAGTGTTTTTTATAGCAGATATCAAGATTTTTAGCAGTTCTTAGCTATTATGAGATATCCAGACCCCTAAATTAAGGGCCTATAAATCTTTTTGTATTTACAATTTGTTTAGAATGAAGTGTTTTTTATAGCAAATATCAAGATTCTTAGCAGTTCGTAGCCATTACGAGATAGTCAGATACCTAAATTAATGGCCTATAAATCTTTTTATACCTACAATTTGTTTAGAATGAAGTGTTTTTTATAGCAGATATCAAGATTCTTAGCAGTTCTTAGCTATTATGAGATAGCCAGACACCTAAATTAAGGGCCTATAAATCTTTTTGTACCTACAATTTGTTTAGAATGAAGTGTTTTTTATAGCAGATATCAAGATTCTTAGCAGTTCGTAGCCATTACGAGATAGTCAGATACCTAAATTAAGGGCCTATAAATCTTTTCGTACCTACAATTTGTTTAGAATGAAGTGTTTTTTATAGCAGATATCAAGATTTTTAGCAGTTCGTAGCCATTACGAGATAGTCAGATACCTAAATTAAGGGCCTATAAATCTTTTTGTACCTACAATTTGTTTAGATTGAAGTGTTTTTTATAGCAGATATCAAGATTTTTAGCAGTTCGTAGCCATTACGAGATAGTCAGACACCTAAATTAAGGGCCTATAAATCTTTTTGTACCTACAATTTGTTTAGAATGAAGTGTTTTTTATTGCAGGTATCAAGATTCTTAGCAGTTCGTAGCCATTACGAGATAGTCAGATACCTAAATTAAGGGCCTATAAATCCTTTTGTACCTACAATTTGTTTAGAATGAAGTGTTTTTTTATAGCACATATCAAGATTCTTAGCAGTTCGTAGCCATTACGAGATAGTCAGATATCTAAATTAAGGGCCTATAAATCTTTTTGTGCCTACAATTTGTTCAGAATGAAGTATTTTTAATAGCAGATATCAAGATTCTTAGCAGTTTGTAGGCATTACGAGATAGTCAGATACCTAAATTAAGGGTCTATAAATCTTTTTATACCTACAATTTTTTAGAATGAAGTGTTTTTATAGCAGATATCAAGATTCTTAGCAGTTCGTAGCCATTACGAGATAGTCACACACCTAAATTAAAGGCCTATAAATCTTTTTGTACCTACAATTTGTTTAGAATGAAGTGTTTTTAATAGCAGATATCAAGATTCTTAGCAGTTCTTAGCCATTATGAGATAGCCAGACCCCTAAATTAAGGGCCTAAAAATCTTTTTGTACCTACAATTTGTTTAGAATGAAGTATTTTTTATTGCAGATATAAAGATTCTTAGCAGTTCGTAGCCATTACGAGATAGTCAGATACCTAAATTAAGGTTCTATAAATCCTTTTGTACCTACAATTTGTTTAGAATGAAGTGTTGTTTATAGCACATATCAAGATTTTTAGCAGTTCTTAGCTATTACGAGATAGCCAAATACCTAAATTAAGGTCCTATAAATCTTTTTGAACCAACAATTTGTTTAGAATGAAGTGGTTTTTATGGCAGATATCAAGATTCTTAGCAGTTCATAGCCATAACGAGATAGCCAGATACCTAAACTAAGGGCCTATAAATCTTTTTGTACCTACAATTTGTTTAGAATGAAGGGTTTTTTATAGCAGATATCAAGATTCTTAGCAGTTCGTAGCCATTACGAGATAGTCAGACACCTAAATTAAGGGCCTTTAAATCTTTTTGTACCTACAATTTGTTTAGAATGAAGTGTTTTTAATAGCAGATATCAAGATTCTTAGCAGTTCTTAGCTATTATGAGATAGCCAGACCCCTAAATTAAGGGCCTATTAATCTTTTTGTACCTACAATTTGCTTAGAATGAAGTGTTTCTTATAGCAGATATCAAGATTCTTAGCAGTTCGTTGCGATTACGATTTAGTCAGATACCTAAATTAAGGGCCTATAAATCATTTTGTACTTACAATTTGTTTAGAATGAAGTGTTTTTTATAGCACATATCAAGATTCTTAGCAGTTCGTAGCCATTACGAGGTAGTCAGATACCTAAATTAAGGGCCTATAAATCTTTTCGTACCTACAATTTGTTTAGAATGAAGTGTTTTTATAGCAGATATCAAGATTCTTAGCAGTTCGTAGCCATTACGAGATAGTAAGATACCTAAATTAAGGGCCTATAAATCTTTTTGTACCTACAATTTGTTTAGAATGAAGTGTTTTTTATAGCAGATATCAAGATTCTTAGCAGTTCGTAGCCATTACGAGATAGTCAGATACCTAAATTAAGGGCCTATAAAATTTTTTGTACCTAAAATTTGTTTAGAATGAAGTGTTTTTTATAGCAGATATCAAGATTTTTAGCAGTTCGTAGCAATTACGAGATAGTCAGATACCTAAATTAAGGGCCTATAAATCTTTTTGTACCTACTATTTGTTTAGAATGAAGTGTTTTTTATAGCAGATATCAAGATTCTTAGCAGTTCGTAGCCATTACGAGATACTCAGATACCTAAATTAAGGGAATATAAATCCTTTTGTACCTAAAATTTGTTTACAATGAAGTGTTTTTTATAGCACATATCAAGATTCTTAGCAGTTCGTAGCCATTACGAGATAGTCAGATATCTAAATTAAGGGCCTATAAATCTTATTGTACCTACAATTTGTTTAGAATGAAATGTTTTTTATAGCAGATATCAAGATTCTTAGCAGTTTGTAGCCATTACGAGATAGTCAGATGCCTAAATTAAGGGCCTATAAATCTTTTTGTACCTAGAATTTGTTTAGAATGAAGTGTTTTTTATAGCAGATATCAAGATTCCTAGCAGTTTGTAGGCATTACGAGATAGTCATACACCTAAATTAAGGGCCTATAAATCTGTTTGTACATACAATTTGTTTAAAATTAAGTGTTTTTTATAGAACATATCAAGATTCTTAGCAGTTCTTAGTTATTATGAGATATACGGACCCCTAAATTAAGGGCCTATAAATCTTTTTCTAGTTACAATTTGTTTAGAATGAAGTGTTTTTTATAGCAAATATCAAGATTCTTAGCAGTTCGTAGCCATTATGAGATAGTCAGACACCTAAATTAAGGGCCAATAAATCTTTTTATACCTATAATTTGTTTAGAATGAAGTGTTTTTTATAGCAGATATCAAGATTCTTAGCAGTTCTTAGCTATTATGAGATAGCCAGACCCCTAAATTAAGGGCCTATAAATCCTTTTGTACCTACAATTTGTTTAGAATGAAGTGTTTTATATAGCAGATATCAAAATTCTTAGCAGTTCGTAGCCATTACGAGATAGTCAGATACCTAAATTAAGGGCCTATAAATCTTTTTGTACCTACAATTTGTTTAGATTGAAGTGTTTTTTATAGCCGATATCAAGATTTTTAGCAGTTCGTAGCCATTACGAAATAGTCAGATACATAAATTAAGGTACTATAAATCCTTTTGTACCTAAACTTTTTTTAGAATGAAGTGTTTTTTATAGCACATATCAAGATTCTTAGCAGTTCGTAGCCATTAGGAAATAGTCAT
Source organism: Artemia sp. Qi Xiang Cuo (assembly GCF_049724085.1). Taxonomy (NCBI): domain Eukaryota; kingdom Metazoa; phylum Arthropoda; class Branchiopoda; order Anostraca; family Artemiidae; genus Artemia; species Artemia sp. Qi Xiang Cuo. The sequence continues at coordinate 1,970,192 of NW_028300808.1, forward strand.
ATACATAAATTAAGGACGTATAAATCTTTTTGTACCTACAATTTGTTTAGAATGAAGTGTTTTTTATAGCAGATATCAAGATTCTTAGCAGTTCGTAGCCATTACGAGATAGTCAGATACCTAAATTAAGGGCCTATAAATCCTTTTATACCTACAATTTGTTTAGAATGAAGTGTTTCTTATAGTACATATCAAGATTCTTAGCAGTTCGTAGCCATTACGAGATAGTCAGATATCTAAATTAAGGGCCTATAAATCTTTTTGTGCCTACAATTTGTTCAGAATGAAGTTTTTTTTATAGCAGATATCAAGATTCTTAGCAGTTTGTAGGCATTACGAGATAGTCAGACACCTAAATTAAGGGCCTATAAATCTTTTTGTACCTACAATTTGTTTAGAATGAAGTGTTTTTTATAGAAGATATCAAGATTCTTAGCAGTTCGTAGCCATTACGAGATAGTCACACACCTAAATTAAAGGCCTATAAATCTTTTTGTAGCTACAATTTGTTTAGAATGAAGTGTTTTTAATAGCAGATATCAAGATCCTTAGCAGGTCGTAGTTATTATGAGAGAGACCGACACCTAAATTAAGGGCCTATAAATCTTTTTGTACCTACAATTTTTTTAGAATTAAGTGTTTCTTATAGCACATATCAAGATTCTTAGCAGTTCTTATCTATTACGAGATAGCCAGATAACTAAATTAAGGTTCTATAAATCTTTTTATACCTACAATTTGTTTAAAATGAAGTGTTTTTTTATAGCACATATCAAGATTCTTAGCAGTTCGTAGCCATTGCGAGATAGTCAGATACCTAAATCAAGGGCCTATAAATCTTTTTGTACCTACAATTTGTTTAGAATGAAGTGTTTTTTATATCAGATATCAAGATTCTTAGCAGTTCGTAGCCATTACGAGATAGTCAGATACCTAAATTAGGGGCCTATAAATCTTTTTGTACCTACAATTTGTTTAGAATGAAGTGTTTTTTATAGAAGATATCAAGATTCTTAGCAGTTCGTAGCCATTATGAGATAGTCAGACACCTAAATAAAGGGCCTTTAAATCTTTTTGTACCTACAATTTGTTTAGAATGAAGTGTTTTTAATAGCAGATATCAAGATTCTTAGCAGTTCTTAGCTATTATGAGATAGCCAGACCCCTAAATTAAGGGCCTATTAATCTTTTTGTACCTACAATTTGTTTAGAATGAAGTGTTTCTTATAGCAGATATCAAGATTCTTAGCAGTTCGTAGCCATTACGAGATAGTCAGATACCTAAATTAAGGGCCTATAAATCATTTTGTACTTACAATTTGTTTAGAATGAAGTGTTTTTTATAGTACTTATCAAGATTCTTAGCAGTTCGTAGCCATTACGAGGTAGTCAGATACCTAAATTAAGTGCCTATAAATCTTTTTGTACCTACAATTTGTTTCGAATGAAGTGTTTTTTATAGCAGATATCAAGATTCTTAGCAGTTCGTAGCCATTACGAGATAGTCAGATACCTAAATTAAGGGCCTATAAATCTTTTTGTACCTACAATTTGTTTAGAATGAATTGTTTTTTATAGCAGATATCAAGATTGTTAGCAGTTCGTCGCCATTACTAGATAGTCAAATACCTAAATTAAGGGCCTATAAATCTTTTTGTACCTACAATTTGTTTAGAATGAAGTGTTTTTTATAGCAGATATCAAGATTCTTAGCAGTTCGTAGCCATTACGAGATAGTCAGATACCTAAAATAAGGGCCTATAAATCTTTTTGTACCTACAATTTGTTTAGAATTAAGTGTTTTTTATAGCAGATATCCCCCCGTGCAACTGAACCCTCCATGTAACTGAACCCCAGTATAACCGAAACCCTGTACAACTGAATCCCCATGTTACTGAACCCTCGTGCTACTGAACCCTCGTGCAACTCGATCCAATTTAACTAAACCCCTGTGTAACTATACCCCCTTTAACTGAACCCTCATGCAACTGAACCCTCCATTTGACTGAACGCCTGTTTAACCGAAACCCTGTACAAGTGAACCCCCGTGCTACTCAACTCTCGTGCTACTGAACCTTCGTGCAACTCAACCCAATTTAACTAAACCCCCGTGTAACTGTATCCCCTTTAACTGAACCCTCGTGCAACTCAACCATGCAACCCATCTCCCTCAAAACACTTTTCAGCCATTTCTTTTTAAATTGACAATACTTTTCAAACGTTACTTGTGTATTATACAGACCATATCGGAGAGGTAAAGCTAGGTCAAGTCACAATGTCATTCTATCGTTACTTTTCAATTAAGCTTTTGAATACCTTTTACCAATGTCTCTTGTAGGCGTCAAATCTATTAAGTATCTGAGCATATTCTTTGTATTGTTGATGCAAGCATCCAATTCCTCATTCTTTAATTGCCCGTGAGGCGTTCTTAACCAACTTAATATCTTCTTGCAAATACCTTTTCGGAAAAAAATTTCGCAAATAGAGTTATTTTTACGTCACAATTTTCAACTTAAAACCATTCTAATTATAGCATCCCATTCCTCATACTTTAATTACCCGTTACGCTTTCTTAACCAACGCAATACCTTCAGGCAAATACCTTTTCGTAAAAAATTCGCAAATAGAGTTATTTTTACGTCACAATTTTCAACTTAAAACCATTCTAATTAAAGCATCCCATTCCTCATACTTTAATTACCCGTTACGCTTTCTTAACCATCGGAAGTTCAATTTGGTTATTGAACTTAGAAGTAATTACCCTTTTCAAAAACATTAGTCGTTCTATTAATGAACCCATGAAACGAAACCAGTCTGATTGCATACCTTAGAAACCCGTCTGGTAACTCAAGTATCGTCTGTAGTAAAAGATGCCTGGCCCGTGGTAACTCTTATTACGCAATCACCCGTGAAAGTGCATAGGTGACTGACCCGTGGTAAGGCATGTTACGCAATGACTGGTGAAAGTACTAGATAGCTTACTACTCCTAACATTCTAACAAAAAGAAAGGGAACATATTCGATTTCGAAAGAATTTTATTGAACAATTACAACAATAATAGTAGACATGTACAATTAGCGATACAGTTTATTGTCTTCGATATTTTTCACTAATGCACTTAAAGCACATTGAAGTCTATTCACATGGGGTATATCAACTTTTGTAGCGAAACATAATTGATCCTCCATTTTAAATTTGCTCAAGGATATCAAATATCTTGCATATACTTCATCCTATTCCAGACAAAGCCGTGATCCTTTCGTGATTTCCACCGCAATTTTTGGTGCTCTTGTATTATTGCCATCAACTACACAACTTCTAATAGGGTAAACATTCCACTCATCATCAGCACAAATATATCAAAATGAGTAAAGTCAAACTGTTCTCGCTCCTTTGAATTCTATTTACAGACTATTAAAAACTACGGCCAAAATCCTCTCCTTATATTCTCTGCAATCATCTCCCGCTAATATTTTCGACCCCCTGATTAGTTTAGAAGGAGACACGTGATCCTGTTTCCTGTTATCGGTTCAATACAATCCCCCACCGATTATAAAATCAATTTCTCAGAAATCCACTTGTCCTAGTCGATTATGCAATTAATTTCTCAGAAATCCGCTTCCGATGGGGGTAATCATGCATCGTACAGCCTAGAATGTAGTATTCTGCGTGATGTCCTTAACAAACGTGTGATTCGGAAATGACTGTCGAATTGTTTGTCTCAATCTACTTTTAATATCAATGACACGAAAGATAAAGATGGCTCATTAAATCAAAAAATTAATGATTTTGACGTTTTGTTCTTGCAAGAACATTTACTTCCCGCCATCTCCGTTAACTCTCTACAACGAAGCAGCGACCATATTGCGTTTACCATCAATACCCGAAAAACAAAAGGCCGACCCTTCGGGGGCCTTGCATGTGTTATCAAACGATTAGCTACTCCTTTGTCAACTATCTTATTTCATTCCTCTGATAACACTATGACAATGCGACTTGGTCACCTTGTATTTATAAGTGTATATCTTCCCTGCGATCAGAAACGTCTAGCTTCACTTATTAAGTTTTCTAATGCCTGCTCATCTCTTAAAACTCTGCTATGCAATATTGAAAAGCGTGGGTATCGTCGGCTATTGATAGATGACTTCAATTGTGATCTTCATAGTTCCTCTACTCGTGCCAACTTAGTTTTAGATTCTTTGCCTATTGGTTACTGCACAGTACCCAAAGGTCTTAATTAGAGTTATATTCATAATAGTGGTACTGTGACCAATATTGATCATTGTATTTGCTCTACCGATGTTCCCTGTTCTTTAGTTAATGTTGAAGAAGACGAACGTGATTTTGACCACCTTCCCCTTTCCCTTACTGTGACATTAACCGCTGATCCATCTAATCATCCTTGTGCTGCTAATAAAAATGGTGCATGAAACAAGAGTGGAGCAAAGCCAATTGGCCTTTATATATTTCTACCCTAACAGCTTTGTTGTCCTGCGTCAAGATTCCTTTTAATCTATTGTGCACGAGTGTTTTTTTGCCACAAGCCAGATTGCAACTGAATGTTTATTATCTTCACTTAGCTAAGTGTATGAAACAAGATGAGAATGTAGTTGTTCTCCTTGTCCGGGTTAAACTCAAAACTTGAAGTCCAATTTGGAAAGAAGACCCGGGTCTTAAAGCCGTCAAAAATCATGCTAAACTCTTGCTTCGCATCTGGATTGGGTGTGGGTAGCCCTTGCGAGGCCAAGTGTTTGATATAAAGAGTAAGACAAAAACGGAGTTTAAACGGTATCTTCGTTTGGTTTGATATAATGATGCTGAGTTCCCTAAAAGTGCAGTACAATGGAAACAAGTTATTAATACGTCTAAATTTGATTCTTTAGGGACTAGTGATGTTATCTCAGATTCGTCTTGGCTTGGGCATTATAAAAGTATTTTTTGTAAGATTGAGTATAGTGTTCATTGTCATTTTCAGTGCTTCATCTCTAAATTTTTGCCACCTATAGTTTTGCAACGTCATGTTATTCCCGTCTCAAGTAAAAGTATTGTTAATTATATACTTAAACTTAAGTCTAAATCGAGAGATCCTGATGGGATTATTACTCACCATTTACTTTGTGATTGTCCGGCACTAGTTACTCAGCTCCAATTACATTTTCAGTTCTGTTTATCTTTGTCAATGGTGCCTGATTCCTTCCTTTGCGGAACGGTAACTTCGATTTTTAAACGCGGAAGAGACCCTTTTGATTGCAGTTCATATAGACCCATCACTGTTGCTTGCAATATTAGTAAGGTTTTTGAATATGTTCTGCTCCCATATATTATTGAACGAACTGTGAAAGACTCTAACCGCTAAAGAAACCGCTAAGAAAATTATTTTAAAAGACGATCATTAGGATGCCAATCCATTGCATATATTGAACTTAGTTAGTTACATAAATGACCGATATAGTTCATCATAAATGGTATTTGTCAATTAGGTTTTTTTTATATTATTATCGATTATTGTGTAAAATGCAGTAATTTTTGGGGTTTTTTTAAACAAAAATTTATTTGTTAACTGAAACTAGAATAATTCCTGAAAATTTTAAATAAAATAATTTTATTTAACTGCAAACCGCAAAAATATTTATGATGTGTGAGCAATAATTTTAATTTTTTAATTCAAACCAGAAAAATACCTGAAAATTTTAAAATTAGTTTGGTTTTTCTTTCGCTTAAGTGATTGGTTACGCAATTTTACCTGGTGTAAATCATAAAATTTCCCATACCGGGAATCGAACTCGAACATAATGGGTTAGTCAGCTATCCAAACCACTAGACTATGTACCATATATTAAAATATATGATTAATGAAGTTTATGATTAAGATCCGGATTGCAGTGGTAGCTAGAAACCTAGTAAAAGACGATTACGCCTTTAAAATTTATTGAAAATTTTAGTTTAAAATTTATTTTAAATTTTCTCGGTTTCTTTTGTGCCTCCCTCCATAGTTCTGGGACCGGCATCTAATATCGCGATTCGGCCTCCCTGATTTACGAAAAAAAGTAACTGTGCTTGCCGGAAAGCTGTCGTTATCTGCAGGTCTTACTGCGTACCATAATTTAAGTCGTTTTATGTAAATGTTTGTTAGGTGTGCGAGTTTGCTTTTTTGTTATTTTTTGGATTGTTTGTTTTTGTTCTTGATGTACTCCACTTCTTTCTTATAGTGGGTAGTAAATAAATTATTCTTATTATTAATATAGTAAAAACTAAAGTAACCCATAACTCCTGAAAAGAGATTCAGATCGAAAAAAGAAGTACACTATTAGAAGCGCCTTGTCCAAAACCTCTATATAGCAAACTTAAAGTCCCTTGGCTTGAATAACAAGGAAAATATGTTGGCTTGAAAATAAAAAAAAATTTACATAAAGGACCGATATAGTTCATCATAAATGGTATTTGTCAATTAGGTTTTTCTTATATAATTATCCATTATTATGCAAAATGCAGTATTTTTTTTGGGGGGGGGGGGGTTATATAAAGAACCGATATAGTTAATCATAAATGGTATTGGTCAATTAGCTTTTTATATAATTACCATTATTATGTAAAATGCAGTAATTTTTGGGGAGTTTTAACAAAAAATTTATTTGTTAACTGAAACTAGAATAATCCCGTGTATCTTTTAAATATAATAATTTTATTTAACTGCAAACTGTAAAAATATTTATGATGTCTGAGCAATAATTTTATTTTTTTTATCCAAACAAGAAAAATACCTGAAAACTTTAAAATTAGTTTGGTTTTTTTCGCTTAAATTATAATAAGGATCAAAACTCTTTCTTATCCTATCTTGCATAGGTAACTTAACTACAGCATAGGCTTGTACAATTATATTTAAAGTCAATAAATGAGAAATCCTCTCTCACAGAGAATCAAACCCCGGTAACCCGCGTGACAAGCGGGTATGCTTACCATTGTACTATTGGAGACTTATGAAAAATATATTACATATAAGATATGATAAAAAATTCGTTAAAACACTAAACGAATTATATAAGGAATCGGTCAGGCTAATTATAAATGGGGATTATGTAAGTTTCATCAGTTTCATGGCTGTAGAGATGGCTTAAACCTAGTAAAGAACAAACCATGGAACATATCAATTCCCTTAAATTCGTCTCTTACTATTGTGCTAAAGCCTTTTAATTAGCTCAACTTTGAATATAGTAAAAATTTACTAGGACACAAATACGGAGTTTAGGGATATAACTTTGTGATGAGATTAGTAGTATATCATATCAAGTCTCTGTTTAACGTGATATTCAGAAATCGCCACTTCGTAGCTAACGCTTGGGTTCGGTACAGGAAGGTGTGGTTTATAAAAATGTATAAAAGATACATTTAATGGGAAGGGGCAGATTTAGACTGATACTAACTTTATACCAGACTGACTTCAGGTCCGTTGTTTTAGAAATACCTTGGAATCTTGTCTTAACATTGTAAGTGTCTAAGTATTCTATTATATGTTATTGTAGTTTTTCCGAGACTTGTGGTTTACTTGGGACAGCCAGTCCCAGTAGAATATATATATCTGTTATTATTATACTTGAGCTGAATGAAAGTATTTTGTTATGGACAACCTCACTACAATCTACCTTTAGTCAGTAGGAAATCCCTAGTTGGTAAGCCTCATTCGTCCGGTCATAGCCTAAGGCACGCTACCAAGGTTTAATTACCTTAGGGCCCTAGTTTATCTCCCCTGTAAAGGGAGAATAAAGGCATCTACGACTACACCACCCAAATAACATAAAAACCACGTCACAACAACTGGTGGCTGTTGGAAAAACTGGGTCGAAGAGACTAAATAAGGTTGGAAAATAAAAAAAAATCGAACTGACCGTATCAGAGGGGGAATGTAAATGGACTATGGTTTTAGTGGCGCTCGAAGTAGCAAAACTTCGAGCAGCTTTGCTCAAACTATGGCTACTCGAAATATATTTGTATCTCCTCAAAGATTTCGGTACAATACATAAAATAGAAAAAAGGATGGATCAAGAATTGTAAAATAGAAAAAGAATACAGTATCTACTTTTTAGCAAGTAGAAGCAAGTGTATAATTAGTAGTTTTTGTAGTGTTAGTATTAAATGCAATGTAGTAGTGCCGTATATTACTAAATATTAAAGTATTTGTACCGAGAATTGAAAGAATAAAATAAAAGATAATACGTAAAGAAAAACAAAATCTAGCTGGACGATTGGAACATTGGGAAAAACAGAATAATTTTAGGCACAATAGTAGCAAATAGGATCCTAATTCAATCTTACTACAGGTACAGGCTATGGACTTATTATTCAAGGATAACACTGCTAAAATTTAGCAAAGGAAGCACATAAATTGTGGTCCGAACCATTATAGGTTAGAAGCTTCCATTTCCGAGTGTTTTAGGAGTAGAGATGCTTCGAAAATATGGCATTTTACGACGTAATAAGCAATAGAATTACCTTTGTTAAAGCTAACAAATACTAGGTTAGTTATGTAGTCTCATAAGCAAAGGGAAGGAAAAGATATATAAATATATAGTTAAAGTACTTGAGGAAAGAGATGAAAAAAAAACGAGAAAAGTAACCTTATAAGTAAGAAAACAAATGTGGAAGCTTAGCAAAATTCGCCGAAGGAAGCAAAAAAAAAAGAGTTGTTACCCAGCTGTGATGGGGACTCTGCAAAAGGCAAGAAGTTCGGTGAAAGAAACCGTTAATCAAAGAAAATGGAGGCATGGGGATAGGTCTTAAAAGGGTCTTCTTTACCTACACAGATGACCTTCGTCTGAATAATGGTGCTAGAAAAAGTTCAAATTTTGAATTAGCCGCACGAAGAAAGTTCTAATTTGAATTTTGAGCCATGGCTGCTTTCGAGCCATGTAGATGTAAAGCTACCAGTGTATGAAAACTGTTATGCTTGCTTACATAGAATATAAGCCACATTATGACAAACAGAGAAGGCAATGCATCCTTTTGGGATAGCTAATATTGATAACTCTGGTCCGCTCTTACGGTTACTCAATGACGAATCATCCTCAAGTCTAGTCTGATTATAAATCAGTAGAGTTTAGTCGAATATCATATAGAGTGTATATCAGATAAAACACGGTCTGATAGTAGAAATCAAATAGAGTGAAGCCAATAGTCCCTTATATTCAAATTAGCCTACAAGTAGATTGTATCTAGCAACAAAATAGAAATAATATTACGGAAACAATTACACAGGACGTTACAGTTTATTTTACAATAATTAACGTTCAAATTCTTAACTTTATACGGGTTAAGGTAAACTTAATAAACACCATATAATTAAAATCAGCATTAAAAGGCAATTCTTTTGATATGTATATTGAAAAAAAATTTTGGGGTGCATGAAAAAAAATTCGTTTGTTTTTGACGGGAATTAAAAAAATTGTATAATAATAGTAAAATACAGCGAGAGTTTACATGAATCTGGACATGTATAAGCTAACTGTAATCTTAGTATAATTAGTTATAGTCTAATATAATAATTTGTGGTAAAAAGAAAAAAAAAAATTAAATTAAAGACAATAATTAAACGCTATAAAGATTTAAGCGAAACTTAGAACAAGCTTAGAAAGCAAAAAAAAGTGCGAGGTAAAAGAAACGAAAAGCAATATAAAAATAAATCATAACCTAAAAACTTACCAGGAGGTAAAAGCCAACGACAAAATCCATTAAAAATAAGCCAAAAAATAACCCCATCGTCACAAGCAAACCACAATAATAGTTCAAGGTAATAGTTTCAACTCCGATTTATTGGATCTGAGAAAACGAACTGGCACAGTAGAATCCTAGCTTAAACAATTGGTTTTCATCTGTGCCAACCCAAACACCCAAATCCCAAGCCGTTGAACCCTAACAGAAACTAAACGTATCCACTTTTTCTTTGAAAATAAAATATAACATTACACAACGAAAAAACTCGCAGTAATGAACAGAAATTCATTCCTGTAATTCTCCCAGATTCAAGCTTATGAATAAACCATAGATAATGAGCACCGAATTCCAAGTTATTTAGCCTTGCAAGTGAATTATTGCCTCTCTTTCTTTGGCAAATAAAATAGTAATTAAAGCTGGGAAAAATTGGCAACCAGTATATCGTAAAAATTACATTTTTATGAAGAAATGAGAACTAGCAAACGCGAGGCAAAACTTAATTAAAAGTGTTCTAAAAATCAACTGAAGAATACAGTACTTTTCTAACACAAACACTTTTGGACAGAAAAAATTGAATTATGTCAAAGAAATACAGATGGCAAAAATTAGACACCCCCCCCCCCTTTAAAAAAAATAACAAAATAATCAATTTGACAATAATAGGGAAATTAGTATACACATTTTTAAAAGTTATTGAATAAAACATGAAAAATATAAATATAGTCTTAGAAAATATGTATATTACTGAAAAAAACGGAATAAAAACTTGAAAAAAACCCTAAGGCCTCATTGGAGTAAATAATAAAAAAAAGGAGAAGGTTTCAAGTTGAAAATATAGCCAAACGAAATTAAAAGGAAAATAAAACTGAATGGAGTCAGCTAAACTCTGTTATACGCACATATTGAACTGACCGAACGAGACTAGATGAAAATTGTACTAAATAGGTACAAAATAAGTAGCATAAATTCTACGGAGCCACCGTTACAGCGGTTAACGTGGGCCGAGATTAATAAAAATATTGGAGAAATGCTCCAAGTAGACATAAATTTTTTTTTTGCTCTTTTATGTGGGAGTCGTTTTCGAAAAAAAATTACTAGCTTGGTATAGAAAATTAAAAGTAAGAAACATAATAGCCATAACAACCAAAGTTTAAGTCGAAACCTAAGACAAGACCACTAAAAGTTGGGAAGTTATAGTGAAAATAGTCATTGTCACTTGTATGTCTAAAAATAAATTACTGTGTGCCATGAAGGCAAGGTATTTTTCTGCAGAAGGGCAACTTTGTTTGATAAAAGAATAGCCCAAGAGAAAACTGTGGCCACAAATCAAAAAGTGTGGCAATAATATAAATAATTAATTATTGTGTGTGCAGGTTCATAATAGTCCTTTTAGCTGTAACTGATGACAAGAGGACCTGGAAACGTTAAAAAGAGCTATAAGAAGACAACCCTGGTAAGAAAACCTTCAGAGTACAGGCACGAGTCAATTGATAATGGCTAACAGGTATAAGGTAACAGAAAATTTTTTTAGCTTATCAGATCTAAGCTGTAAATGGAGCCTTATCTCAAAAGGCTATTAAAGCTGAAAAAAGAGAGATTACAGACAAAAACGTTATAAAACTGTCTCAAGTACCTAGAAATTCGAAAAGAATTGAAAAGCTCAAAAGTCTGAATAAACAAACAGGCATATAGTAAGCTAATGACAGTTAATGAAACAAGTGGGTTCGAAATAGAACCAAAGTGGTAAAACAAAGATAAGAAAATGTATATAGTCGTTTACAGAAAAGATATATTAATTTGTATTAATGTAATTGGAAAAATATATACAATTATAAATGTATTTTGAAAACTTTTATAAATATGAAATTGTTATCGTAAAAAAAAAAAAAATATTATAGAAATGTAAACAGAAAAGTCATGTTATATGAACTATTTCCAAGCCCTTATATAGAGGCTAATCACAGTTATCAGTTATAGTGCATAAATCTATTTGTTGGAGTTGCTTTTGTTTTGTAAATATTTTAATTGCAGTTAGGACTTATCATATAAACGTCTTGACGAACTTATTTAAAAGTTGTTCAAAAAATAAATATTGCAGTGATTAAATAAACTATTAGAGTACAGAATTATTATTTGTTTTTAACAATTAAGTTATGTATCAACATAACTTCTGTTAATATATATATATATATATATATATATATATATATATATATATATATATATATATATATATATATATATATATATATATATATATATATATATATATATATATATATATATATATATATAACCTAAACTATCCATGTAAATATAGTGAATTAATATGTTGAGTATTTGTGTTTTTTATTTTTATATCATTCAAGAAGTATTCTACATTAATACTTCATAAGCAATTCATAAAACACTAATTGGAATTAATTCCAATGCTAGTCTATACCGTGTTTTATTTTTTTTTAAATGTTTTAAGTTTTAACCAGTAGTTAAATATCCTATCTAGTTTTGCGTATAAAAACAATACTTGTGTAAGTTATTACACATTGTTTGTATATATATACTCTGTTGTCTAAACTAAGTATCCTTTTCCAAGACTACACTGCCTTCCTATGATGAGCAACTAAAATGTTCATCCCCCCATCTCCACAGAACACATCGAAGAAGTAAAGCTATCCATTTTTAAAATTCTTTTCTTGCCATCCACATCTCCCTTAGTATCAACTTTTTAGTATACTATAACGTTAAACTCTATTTTAAACTGACAACACTGTTCAAACGACACTTGTGTATTATACGGAACACATCAAAGAAGTAAAGCGATCCATTATTAAAATTCTTTTCTTGCCATCTACATCTCTCTTAGTATCAACCTTTTAGTATACTATAACGTTAGACTCTATTTTAAATTGACAACACTGTTCAAACACCACTTGTGGATTATGCAGAACACATCGAAGATGTAAAGCTATCCATTATTAAAATTCTTTTCTTGCCATCTACATCTCTCTTAGTATCAACTTTTTAGTATACTATAACGTTAAACTCTATTTTAAATTCACAACACTGTTCAAACACCACTTGTGTATTATACAGAACACATCGAAGAAGTAAAGATAGGTCAAGTCATAAGGCCATTTTATCATCGTTAACCATTTCCATAGACTGATATTGTTCCAAATTTATAATAAATACACTATGAGTTAACAACCCTGAGGGGTTACCTTAACTGATAATCACTAATTCGCAAATGCTATACCCTTTTATCTCCACCTTCATACGACCCAATTCGCAAATACTATCTAGCTCTGTTTTTTCCCTAATATTCAATTAATATTGTTCGTATAGTTCAATTCGCAAATGCTACACCCTTTTTTTTATCCACCTTAATACGATCCAATTCCCAAATGCTATCTAGCTCTGTTTTTTCCCTAATATTCAATTAATATCCTTCGTATAGTCCAATTCGCAAATGCTAAACCCCTTTTTTTCTCCACCTTCATACGATCCAATTCGCAAATTCTATCTGCCGACACATTCCTAAAATACTAATCTTGACTAAAGGCAATTGTCCAAAAAAATCATAAACCACTCTTGATAGCATAAACTTCAAAGAAATGGAACAGTGGATAATGCATGGGTGATAGACAGCTTTTCCTACAAAATCATTCCTAAATACGCAATTTGACATTTTCTAGTTTTCGATTAAAAAAAAGCAACAAACAATTATACTCTCAAAACGTGTTTGACCACTTTATAGGTATAAAAGGTTTGCCAGCTTTTTAAAATGTGCACGTGAAAGTGTAGTGTATATTCTTGTAGTCGTCAAACCTTTACACTGCATATTCTTGTGAAATTCCATGTAAGTTTGAAATATATAGTACTAACCAGTCTGGTTGTGTTATACAATCTCGACTATACTCTCAAAACGTGTTTGACCACTTTATAGGTATAAAAGATTTGCTCGATTTTTTGCAATGTGCATGTATAACTGTACTGTATATTCATGTACATGCTAGAGATAAGACAAATTACGCAACCACCCGTCAAATTTTATACAAACTTACTACTGGCGTGAGAGGGAGATTAGTTGCCCCCAAATAACTTTCGAGTTTTTAAAAGGGTACTAGCCCTTTGAATTTCAAATCGAATGAGCCCTTTTTTAAGTTTCTACGACAAAGATTTCAACAAAAACCATATATGCCCCCAGGGCATAGCTTATAATCCTTGCCCTGAAGGTTTTGGGGGATTTTCCTCCTCAAAAATATGTTTTCTATCTGGTAATCAACTACGCTGAACAAAATGGCTGTCTCAAAATTTTTATTGGATGTGTTTGGGGGAATGTTGGGTGGGGAAGGGGCTAGTTGCCCTCCAATCACTTTTGACTATTGAAAAGGGCACTAGCCCTTTGAATTTCCAATCAAATGAGCTTTTTTGAAGCTTCTACGACAACTTCTTCTTTAAAAACCTTATATGCCCCCAGGGCATAACTTAAATCCCTTGTCCTGAGGGCTGTTGGGTACTGTCCTCTTCAAAAACATATTTTCTATCTTAAAATCAACTACGCTGAACAAAATGGCTATCTCAAAATTTTGACTAGATGTGTTTAGGGGAATGATGGGCGTGGGGGGGGGCTTGTCGCCCTCCAATCACTTTCGACTACTAAAAAGGGCTCTAGCCACTCCAATTTCCATTCGAATGACCCCTTTTCAAAATTTCTACGACAACTCCTTCGATACGAAGTGCACGGGTATGGAGAATAAAAAAAAAAGGTGCCCACATCGTTCTTTACTTAGGCAGCGCTAGTGCGCTGCCTATGATACACTTTACGGCAGCCAAAAAAAGTTATGTTTCCTTCTAATTTGACGCCAGAAATTTCGTACGACATAAAAATTTTGTCTAATCTTCGCAACGACCCTTCAATTATAATAACAAAAGTGGTTAATAACCAAATTTCGTATAATAACGAAATCTACAATTTAACTTAGAAATTGAATTTTAAAACAAATTACCGTTTCTGGATGCATTAATTATTCGTAGCATTGATAAACTGGAGTTTAAAATTTACAGAAAACCCGTACAAACAACAGATGTTTGCATTTCAAATCTCAATACCCCTCCCCCCACAAGTTAAAAAAGCTGTTGTTACCTCTCTTGTCCATCGTGCCCTAAACATTTGCTTTGAATTACAAATCGCAAATGAACTAAATTTTATTAGAGACATAATTTTTGGAAACGGTTATCCTATTGTCTTTAGTAACAATGCAATTAGCCGAAGATTGGCAAGACTCTCCCGCAAAATCCTTACCATGTCTTTTACCATGTGAAGTTCCCGCCATGCCCTCAGATATAATTTACGTTCCATATGTTCCAAAAGTTGCTACAAGTTTAAAAAAGGTTTAGACACAAAATAATTTTTAATAATCAAATACCCGTGGCAACTATTATGTTGGTAGAACCCCTCAAAATTTAGAAAAAACGCCTACAACAAGACAAAGATAACATAACTGAAGCTTTAAATTCTAATAGTATAAATATTTCTCTTGATTCTGCTTTTAGCAGTCATATCTATGATAATCCTAGCCATAATATGCTTTTAAATAAAATTTTCTTATTAGCAATGATTTAGGCATAACACAGGTCGTTCGAGAAGTGAAATTAGAATCAAAATAAATATTCTTTATTAGAATCAAAATAAATACTTCTTTAAAGAGGGATTTGGGGGGATATTATCTTAATGCCTTATAAACAAATTTAGTTAGAAATGATTTAACTAATTATATTAAAAAAAGAGTAAACTATTCCACTCAACCTTTTACTTGTAGACCTTCTAGACTGGCTGCCAAAAAGGCAAGCTTAGCTCTAAGAGCTTGTCTGTAAGTGTTTTCTTATTTCATTTGAATGAACTGTCTTTTTCAATTCGCTTGATGTACCAGTCCTAGTTGAAAATCCTAGAAGTAATGATGCTACGGCTGTTTTGAAATTTTTGTTTTTAGTTTTAACGAATGAATTTTAATGCGAGTACTTTTATATTTGTTTTTTCTTCATTTGTTTTGCTGAGGATGGCCCTTGCATATAGAGTCAAAATATTCACTTAAAGCTTGGTTTCAATGTCTTATATATATATATATATATATATATATATATATATATATATATATATATATATATATATATATATATATATATATATATATATATATATATATATATATATATATATATATATATATATATATATATATATATATATATTATATATATATATATATATATATATATATATATATATATATATATATATATATAGTATAAAAGCTATCTTATAGTCCGAACCCCACACCATATATGGGCATAGAGTCCCTAGGGAGAACACCTGTGCTGTTAGTCCCGATCCCACACCATATATGGGCTTGGAATCCCCAGGGAGAACACGTTTCCGAGAAATTGATTGCGTAACCTAGCCTAACCTCATGAGCTCGTGACGGGGGATACCATATATGGGCAAAGAGTCCCTAGGGGAAATGGATTTCTGAGAAATTGATTGCGTAATCGAAGGGGAAGTGAATTTCCGAGAACTTGATTGTGTAATCGATTGGGAATTTTATTGATCCGATAACGGGAAACAAGTCACGTGTCTCCTTCTAAGCCAATCAGAATGGTTTTTGTTACTGAGAATGAAAAAACAGGATTTTTCTCACTTTGATGTATTTTCAAGGAGAATTGTCTCCGGGCGAAGTTTATTAATGTCTTTGGTGTTCGTCCAGGAAAATTGTTTTCGGGCGAAGTTTATTAATGTCTTCGGAGTTCGACCAGGAGAATTGTTTCCGGGCGAAGTTTATTAATGTCTTTGGTGCTCGTCCAGGAGAATTGTTTCCGGGTGAAGTTTATTATTGTCTGACGGACGATGTCAAGGCTGATTGATTTGTCACGAAAGGGGAATTAATTTGTTGTTTATAAGGGGAATTAATTCACGAAAGGGGAATTAATTTTTTGTTTCTTAGGGGAATTATTGATTCAAGAAAGGGGAATTAATTTGTTGTTTCTAAGGGGAATTATTGATTCACGAATGGGGAATTAATTTGATGTTTCTAAGGAGAATTATTGATTCAAGAAAGGGGAATTATTTTGTTGTTTCTAAGGGGAATTATTGATTCACGAAAGGGAATTATAAATGACATCACTTGTTCCCTAGGAATTATACGGGACTCTAAAGAGATAAATTAATATTCCCTTTTTAAATACGGCTTCATTGATCTTTAAGTCGAAGAGATAAAATCTAACGAAACCTTAATAGTGTAGCTAGGAACATTTATGAGATGAGGAGATTAATGCGGGAAAGGGTTCCCTAGGAATTTCAAATGTGACAGCGCAGGGATGCCAAAACAAAAGGAACACGCAGAAATTACGTTTAGGGATTATTTGGGGGAAACCGTTTTAGGTATTTTAGGGAATTATTTGGGCGAAACAGTTTGAGGAATTTTAGAAGATGATTTAAGCGGCACCGTTTGAGGTATTTTAGAAGATGATGTGCCCCTGGCACATCTGGGAGTCCAAGTGCCCCTGGACCCCCAGAGAGCCCCCCCGGACCCCCAAAGGCCCTCCGGGCCCCCAAAGAGCCCCTCTCCCCATTTTGTTTAATACTTTTTTTGTGCACTTGAGACACAGAAGGGCCCCAACATTTCAAAAGGCTTTATTATATCTTTTCAGAACAAGTTCCTTTCTTAATGTCATTCCTAAACCCATTTTACAAGTTGAAGTACCTATCCTTTTCACCCATAACTTTACTTTACAGCTTTTTCAACGCACCAAAACCAAGCAGTACTTTTCAAAAGGCATTTCAGAAGAAGTTCCTTTCTCAATGTTCCTCCTAAACCCATTCTATAAGTTGAAGTACCCATTGTTTTCCCCATAACTTTACTTTACAATCTTTTGCACACCCCAACATCAATCAATACTTTTAAAAGGCATTTCAGAACAAGTTCTTTTCTTAATGTCCTTCCTAAACAAATTTTACAGTTTAAAGTACTCATGCTTTTTACCAGAACTTTACTTTACAACATTTTATTGACCCCAACATTAAGCAATACTTTTCAATGGCTTGTTTTAAGTCGTTTCAGAACAAGTTTTTTTCTTAATTTCATTCCTAAAACAATTTTGCAAGTTGAAGTACTCATCTTTTCCCCCACAAATTTACTATGCGGCTTTTCGAATAACCCAACATCAAGCAATACTTTTCAAAAGGCTTTATTATATCTTTTCAGAACAAGTTCTTTACGTAATTTTCTTTCTAAACCCATTTTACAAGTTGAAATACTTATCTTTTTCCCCACAACTTTACTTTACGACTTTTTTGCGCACCCCAAGATCAAGCAATACTTTTCAAAAGGCTATATTATATTTTTTCAGAACAAGTTCTTTTCTTAATATCCTTCTTAAACCAATTTTACAAATTCTAAATTTTTCCTTAGTAGATAGAAAAAGCTATATCATAGTTGTGAATATTTTCTCGAAAGATAAGCAGTTCTATTTCAATTTTAAATTTCCTCAATGAAGTGCAGAAAAGTTCAAGTTCTCTTCTGAATTTTCTCAATGAAAAAGAAATTAGTTATTAATCAAATCTATTTTCCCAAATAATATAAAAATTTTCCATTTCGGCTCAGATTTTTCTCAAAGGGATGAAAAAATTTAAAATACTGTTCCAAATTTTTCATAGAAGATAAAAAAGTTCAAGTTCTCTTCTGAATTTTACCAAAGAACACAATTCAATTCTAATTTACCCAGAGAAAATAAGAATCTTCCACTTCAGTTTTAAGTTCACCAAAGACATAAAGAACTTTAAAGTTCTATTCTAAATTTATCTGTAGTAGATAGAAAAAGCTATACCATAGTTGTGAATATTTTCCCGGAAGACAAAAAGTTCTAGTTCAATTTTCTCAACGAAGTCAAGGAAAGTTTAAGTTCTATTCTGAATTTTCTCAATGAAAACGAAATTAGTTATTGATCATTTCTATTTTTCCAAATAATATAAAAATTTTCCACTTTAGTTCAGATCTATCTCAAAGAGATGAAAAATTTAAAATACTGTTCCAAATTTTTCACAGAAGATAAAAAATTTCAAGTTCTCTTCTGAATTTTACCAAAGAACACACTTCAATTGTAATTTCTACAGGGAAAACAAAAATCTTCTACTCCAATTCTTCATTTCGCAAAGACACAAATGAATTTAAACTTCATTTCAAAATTTTTCCGTAGAATATAGAAAAAGCTATACCATAGTTTTGAACGTTTTCCCAGAAGATAAAAAGTTCTAGTTCAATTTTTTAATTTTCTCAACGAAGTGAAGAAAAGTTCAAGTTCTATTCTGAATTTTCTCAATGAAAAAGAAATAAGTTATTAATCATTTATATTTTTCCAAATAATATAAAAATTTTCCACTTTAGTTCAGATCTGTCTCGAAGAGATGAAGAATTTAAAATACTGTTCCAAATTTTTCACAGAAGATAAAAAAGTTCAAGTTCTCTTCTGAATTTTACCAAAGAACACACTTCAATTGTAATTTCTCCAGAGAAAACAAAAATCTTCCACTTCAGTTCTCTATTTCACAAAGACATAAATAAATTTAAAGTTCAATTCTAAATATTTCGGTGGAAGATAGAAAAAAAAATACCATACTTGTGAATATTTTCCCGGAAGATAAAAAGTTCTAGTTCAATTTAAAATTTTTAATAGAAGATAGAAAAAGTTCTAAGTTCACTTTTGAATTTTACCAAAGAACACAATTCAATTCTAATTTCTCCAGAGAAAATAAAAATCTTCCACTTCAGTTTTAAGTTCACCAAGACATAAAGAAATTTAAATTTCTATTCTAAGTTTTTCCGAAGTAAATAGAAAAAGCTATACCATAGTTGTGAATATTTTCCCGGAAGATAAAAAGTCCTACTTCAATTTTCAATTTTCTCAACGAAGTGAAGAAAAGTTCAAATTCTATTCTGAATTTTCTCAATGAAAAAGAAATTATTTATTGATCATTTCTATTTTTCCAAATAATATAAAAATTTTCCACTTTAGTTCAGATTTGTCTCGAAGAGATGAAAAATTTAAAATACTGTTCCAAATTTTTCACAGAAGATAAAAAAGTTCAAGTTATCTTCTGAATTTTACCAAAGAACACAATTTAATTCTAATTTCTCCAGAGAAAACAAAAATCTTTCACCTCAGTTCTCTATTTCACAAAGACATAAAGAAATTTAAAGTTCAATTCTAAATTTTTCGGTGGAAGATAGAAAAAGTAATACCATACTTATGAATATTTTCCCGGAAGATAAAAAGTTCTAGTTCAATTTAAAATTTTCTAGACGAAGTGAATAAAAGTTCAAGTTCTCTTCTGAATTTTACCAAAGAAGACGCTTCAATTCTAATTTCTCAAGAGAAAATAAAAATCTTCCACTTCAGTTTTAAGTTCCCCAAAGACATAAAGAAATTTAAAGTTCTATTCTAAATTTTTCCGTAGTAAATATAAAAAGCTATACCATAGTTGTGAATATTTTCCCGGAAGATAAAAAGTTCTAGTTCAATTTTCAATTTTCTCAACGAAGTGAAGAAAAGTTCAAGTTCTATTCTGAATTTTCTCAATGAAAAAAAAATTAGTTATTGATCATTTCTATTTTTCCAAATAATATAAAAATTTTCTATTTTAATTCAGATCTGTCTCGAAGAGATGAAAAATTTTACATACTGTTCCAAATTTTTCACAGAAGATAAAAAAGTTCAATTTCTCTTCTGAATTTTACCAAAGAACACACTTCAATTGTTATTTCTCCAGAGAAAACAAAAATCTCCCACTTCAGTTCTCTATTTCACAAAGACATAAAGAAATTTGAAGTTCAATTCTAAATTTTTCGGTGGAAGATAGAAAAAGTAATACCATACTTGTGAATATTTTCCCGGAAGATAAAAAGTTCTAGTTCAATTTAAAATTTTTCATAGAAGATAGAAAAGTTCAAGTTCTCTTCTGAATTTTACCAAAGGACACAATTCAATTCTAATTTCTCCAGAGAAAATAAAAATCTTCCACTTCAGTTTTAAGTTCACCCAAGACATTAAGAAATTTAAAGTTCTATTCTAAAATTTTTCCGTAGTAAATAGAAAAAGCTATACCTTAGCTGTGAATATTTTCCCGGAAGATAAAAAGTTCTAGTTCAATTTTTAATTTTCTCAACAAAGTGAAGAAAAGTTAAAGTTCTATTCTGAATTTTCTCAATGAAAAAAAATTAGTTATTGATCATTTCTATTTTTCCAAATAATATAAAAATTTTCCACTTTAGCTCAGATCTATCTCGAAGAGATGAATAATTTAAAACACTATTCCAAATTTTTCATGGAAGATAGAAAAGTTCAAGTTCTCTTCTGAATTTTACCAAAGAACACACTTCAATTGTAATTTCTACAGAGAAAATTAAAATCATCCACTTCAGTTCATTATTTCACAAAGACATAAAGAAATTTAAAGTTCAATTCTAAATTTTTCGTTGGAAGATAGAAAAAGCTCTACCATAGTTGTGAATATTTTCCCGGAAGATAAAAAGTTCTAGTTCAAATTTTTTATTTTCTCAACGAAGTGAAGAAAAGTTCAAGTTCTATTCTGAATTTTCTCAATGAAAAGGATATTAGTTATTGATCATTTCTATTTTTCCAAATAATATAAAAATTTTCTACTTTAGTTCAGATCTGTCTCGAAGAGATGAAAAATTTAAAATACTGGCCCTGAGTTTTCTCGAAGAAGAAAAATTTTAATAATTTTTTTTTCATAAATTTAATCCAAATACTTTATAGAATATAGAGAAATTTATACTTTTATCGTGAATGTTTGCCATAAAAAAAGGGTACTCTACTTTAATTTTGAGATTCGTTGAAGAAGTACAAAATGTTTCAGGTTTGTTCTAAGTTTTGTCGAAAAGGGGAGAAAAGATAGATGGAATTGGAATTTTACAAAAGAACATGAAAAAACCTTCTATTTCAGTTCTTAATTTCTCAAAGACATAAAAAACTTAAATTTCAGTTCTAAATTTTTCCGTAGAAGATAGGAAAAGTTATAATATGATTGTGATTATTTTCCAGTGAAGATAAAAAGTTTCAATTTAATTCTAAATTTTCTTAAATTCAGTTCCGATTTTTCTCAAAGAGATGAAAAAATTTAAAGCTCTGATCCAAATTTTTCATAGAAGATAGAAAAACTTATACATTGATCGTGAATATTCATCATGAAGATAAAAAGTTCCACTTTAATTCTAAATTTTCTCAATGAAGTGCAAATTGTTCAAGTTCTCTTCTAATTTTTCCAAGAGAATAAATAGGTTCCACGTCAGTTCTGGTTTTTTTCTCAAAGAGATGAAAAATTTAAAGTTTTGTTCTAATTTTAAATTAAATTTTAGCTCTTTTGTCTTATGGATTTACCCCTCAAATTTTTAAATTAGAAAATGAGTGACTCGTTCTATTATTACAGAAAATCGTTCAAACTCGTTCATCTAACCTCCAAAACAATAGGTTAGATTAGATTAGGTATAAATAAAGATTAATAAATATATAGAAGCATCTCAACATGTTTAAGTTAGGTTAGGTTAACTTAACTTATCATGAGCGCTCATGATACGTTAACCTAACCTTTTCTGGCGAGTATGGTTAGGTTAGGTTAGGTTAGGCTAGATTAAGTTAGGTTAGATTAGGTTAGGTTAAGTTAGGTTAGGTTAGCCTACGTACGCTTCACTTAGGTTAGCTTAGGTTAGGTGAGAGACAGGCAAAAAAGTTAGGTGTATGGTCAGGTTAGGTTAGGTTAGAGTAGATTAAGTTAAGTTAGGTTAAGTTAGGGTAGGCTAGGTTAGCCTAAGTACGCGCGCGTACGTAGGCTAACCTAGCCTAACCTAACTTAACCTAACCTAACTTAATCTAGCCTAACCTAACCTAACCATATACCTAACTTTTTTGCCTGTCTCTCACCTAACCTAACCTAACCTAAGTAAAGCGTACGTAGGCTAACCTAACCTAACTTAACCTAACCTAATCTAACCTAACTTAATCTAGCCTAACCTAACCTAACCATACTCGCCGGAAAAGGTTAGGTTAACTTATCTTGATCACTCATGATAAGTTAAGTTAACCTAACCTAACTTAAACATGTTGAAATGTTTCTATATATTTATTAATATTTATTTATACCTAATCTAATCTAACGTATTGTTTTGGAGGTTAGATGAACGAGTTTGAACGATTTTCTTTAATAATAGAACGAGTCACTCATTTTCTAATTTAAAAATTTTAGGGGTAAATCCATAAGACAAAAGAGCTAAAATTTAATTTAAAATTAGAACAGAACTTTAAATTTTTCATCTCTTTGAGAAAAAAACAAGAACTGACGTGGAACCTATTTATTTTCTTGGAAAAATTAGTAGAGAACTTGAAAATTTTGTACTTCATTGAGAAAATTTAGAACTAAAGTGGAACTTTTTATCTTCATGGTGAATATTCACGATCAATGTATAACTTTTTCTATCTTCTATGAAAAATTTGGATCAGAACTTAAATTTTTTCATCTCTTTGAGAAAAATCGGAACTGAATTTAAGAAAAAATAGAATTAAAGTGAAAATTTTTATCTTCACTGGAAAATAATCACAATCATGGTATAACTTTTCCTATCTTCTATGGAAAAATTTAGAACTGAAATTTAAATTTTTTATGTCTTTGAGACATTAAGAATTGAAGTGGAAGCTTTTTTCATTTTCATTGGTAAAATTCAGAATTGAGCTAACTTTATTCTCTTCTTTAAGAAAATTCAGAAGAGAACTTGAACTTGTTGCACTTCTTCGAGCTAACTCAGAATTAAAGTTGAGCTCCTTATCTTCATGTCGAATATTCACAATCAATGTATAACTTTTTCTATCTCCTATGAAAAATTTGGAACAGAACATTAAATTTTTATGTCTTTGAGAAATTAAGAACTGAAGTGGAAGGTTTTTTCATTTTCATTGGTAAAATTCAGAATTGAGCTAACTTTTTTCTCTTCTTTAAGAAAATTCAGAAGAGAACTTGAAAATTTTGTACTTCTTCGAGAAAACTCAGAATTAAAGTGGAGCTCCTTATCTTCATGTCGAATATTCACAATAAATGTATAACTTTTTCTATCTTCTATGAAAAATTTGGAACAGAACTTTAAATTTTTTATGTCTTTGAGAAATTAAGAACTGAAGTGGAAGGTTTTTTCATTTTCATTGGTAAAATTCAGAATTGAGCTAACTTTTTTCTCTTCTTTAAGAAAATTCAGAAGAGAACTTGAACATTTTGTACTTCTTCGAGAAAACTCAGGGACAGTATTTTACGTTTTTCATCTTTTTGAAACATATCGAAGGAGAAGTGGAAAATTTTTATATTATTTGGAAAAACAGATACGATCAGAAGCCAAGTTCTTTTTTCATATACAAAATTCGGAGTAAATATTGAACTTTTTTTTGCTTTGATGAAAAAATTAAAAGTTGAACTAGAACTTTTTATCTTCCGGGAAAATATTCACAACTATGGTATAGCTTTTTCTATTTACTACGGAAAAATTTAGAATAGAACTTTAAATTTAGAATAGAACATAAATTTCTTTATGTCTTTGGTGAACTTAAAAGTGAAGTGGAAGATTTTTATTTTCTCTGGAGAAATTAGAATTGAATTGTGTTCTTTGGTAAAATTCAGAAGAGAACTTGAACTTTTCTATCTTCTATTAAAAATTTTAAATTAAACTAGAACTTTTTATCTTCCGGGAAAATATTCACAAGTATGGTATTACTTTTTCTATCTTCCACCGAAATATTTAGAATTGAACTTTAAATTTATTTATGTCTTTGTGAAATAGAGAACTGAAGTGGAAGATTTTTGTTTTCTCTGGAGAAATTACAATTGAAGTGTATTCTTTGGTAAAATTCAGAAGAGAACTTGAACTTTTTTATCTTCTGTGAAAAATTTGCAACAGTATTTTAAATTTTTCATCTCTTCGAGACAGATCTGAACTAAAGTGGAAAATTTTTATATTATTTGGAAAAATATAAATGATTAATAACTTATTTCTTTTTCATTGAGAAAATTCAGAATAGAACTTGAACTTTTCTTCACTTCGTTGAGAAAATTAAAAATCGAACTAGAACTTTTTATCTTCCGGGAAAATATTCACAACTATGGTATAGCTTTTTCTATCTTCCACCGAAAAATTTAGAATTGAAGTTTAAATTTCTTTATGTCTTTGTGAAATAAAAAACTGGAGTGGAAGATTTTTATTTTCCCTTTGTTGTTTCTAAGGGGAATTATTGATTCAAGAAAGGGGAATTAATTTGATGTTTCTAAGGGGAATTATTGATTCAAGAAAGGGGAATTAATTTGTTGCTTTAAGGGGGATTATTGATTCACGAAAGGGAATTATAAATGACATCACTTGTTCCCAAGGAATTATACGGGACTCTAAAGAGATAAATTAATATTCTATTTTTAAATACGGCTTCATTGATCTTTAAGTCGGAGAGATAAAATCTAACGAAACCTTAATAGTGTATCTAGGAACATTTATGAGATGAAGAGATTAACGCGGGAAAGGGTACCCTAGGAATTTCAAATGTGACAGCATAGGGATGCCAAAACAAAAGGAACACGCAGAAATTACGTTTAGGGATTATTTGGGCGAAACCGTTTTAGGTATTTTAGGGAATTATTTGGGCGAAACAGTTTGAGGCATTTTAGAAGATGATTTAAGCGGAACCGTTTGAGGTATTTTAGAAGATGATTTTAGAAGATGATTTAGAAGATGATTTGAGGGTGAAACTCTGTGGTCTTTATAATACACAAGTTCCATTTGAACAGTGTTGTGAGGTCCCCTACCCCAACAACCCCCCTAACCCAACCCCAAAGGGCTCCCAAGTGCCCTTGGACCCCCAAAGAACCCCCCTCGGACCCCCAAAGGCCCCCCGGGCCCCCAAAGAGCCCCTCTCCCCATTTTTTAGTACTTTTTTGTGCACTTGAGACACAGAAGGGCCCCCACATTTCAAAAGGCTTTATTATATCTTTTCAGAACAAGTTCCTTTCTTAATGTCATTCTTAAACCCATTTTACAAGTTGAAGTACCCATCCTTTTCACCCAGAACTTTACTTTACAGCTTTTTGAATACCCGAACACCAAGCAGTACTTTTCAAAACGCATCTAAGAAGAAGTTCCTTTCTTAATATTCCTCCTAAACCCATTTCATAAGTTGAAGTAGCCATCCTTTTCCCCATAACTTTACTTTACGACTTTTTGCACACCCCGACATCAAGCAATACTTTTCAAAGGCATTTCAGAACAAGTTCCTTTCTTAATGTCCTTCCTAAACCAATTTTACAAGTTGAAGCACTTATCTTTTTCACCACAACTTTACTTTACGACTTTTTGCATACCCCAAAATAAAGCAATACTTTTCAAAGGTTTTATTATATCTTTTCAGAACAAGTTCTCTACGTAATGTCCTTCTTAAACCAATTTTAAAAGTTAAAGTACTCATGTTTTCCCCCACAAGTTTACTATACGGCTTTTCGAATATCCCAACCTCAAGCAATACTTTTCAAAAGGCTTTATTATATCTTTTCAGAACAAGTTCTTTACGTAATTATCTTCCTAAGCCCATTTTACAAGTTGAAGCACTTCTCTTTTTCCCCACAACTTTACTTTACGACTTTTTTGCACACCCAAACATCAAGCAATACTTTTCAAAAGGCTTTATTATATCTTTTAAGAACAAGTTTTTTTCTTAATGTCCTTCCCAAAGCAATTTTACAAGTTGAAGTAGTTATCTTTTTCACCACAACTTTACTTTACGACTTTTTTGCACAACCCAAGATCAAGCAATACTTTTCAAAAGGCTATATTATATCTTTTCTGAACAAGTTCTTTTCTTAATATCCTTTTTAAACCAATTTTACAAATTCTAAATTTTTCCTTAGTAGATAGAAAAAGCTATATCATAGTTGTGAAAATTTTCTCGGAAGATAAGCAGTTCTATTTCAATTTTAAATTTTCTCAATGAAGTGAAGAAAAGTTCAAGTTCTCTTCTGAATTTTCTCAATGAAAACGAAATTGGTTATTAATCAATTCTATTTTTCCAAATAATATAAAAATTTCCACTTCGGTTCCGATTTTTCTCAAAGGGTTGAAAAAATTTAAAATACTGTTCCAAATTTTTCATAGAAGATAGAAAAGTTCAAGTTCTCTTCTGAATTTTACAAAAGAACACAACTCAATTCTAATTTCCCCAGAGAAAATAAAAATCTTCCACTTTAGTTTTAAGTTCACCAAAGAAATAAAGAACTTTAAAGTTCTATTCTAAATTTATCTGTAGTAGATAGAAAAAGCAATACCATTGTTGTGAATATTTTCCCGGAAGACAAAAAGTTCTAGTTCAATTTTCTCAACAAAGTCAAGGAAAGTTCAAGTTCTATTCTGAATTTTGTCAATGAAAAAGAAATTAGTTATTGATCATTTCTATTTTTCCAAATAATATAAAAATTTTCCACTTTAGTTCAGATCTGTCTCGAAGAGATGAAAAATTTAAAATACTGTTCCAAATTTTTCACAGAAGATAAAAAAGTTCAAGTTCTCTTCTGAATTTTACCAAAGAAACACACTTCAATTGTAATTTCTACAGAGAAAATAAAGATCTTCCACTTCAGTTCTTTATTTCACAAAGACATAAAGAAATTTAAAGTTCTATTCTAAATTTTTCGATGGAAGATAGAAAAAGCTATACCATAGTTGTGAATATTTTCCCGGAAGATAAAAAGTTCTAGTTCGATTTTTAATTTTCTCAGCGAAGTAAAGAAAAGTTCAAGTTCTATTCTGAATTTTCTCTATGGAAAAGAAATTGGTTATTGATCATATCTGTTTTTCCAAATAATATAAAAGTTTTCCTCTTTAGTTCAGATTTGTCTCGAAGAGATGAAAAATTTAAAATAGTGTTCGAAATTTTTCTCAAAGGATAAAAAAGTTCAAGGTCTCTTCTGAATTGTACCAAAGAACACAATTCAATTCTAATTTCTCCAGAGAAAACCAAAATCTTCCACTTCAGATCTCTATTTCAAAAAGACATAAAGAAATTTAAAGTTCAATTCTAAATTTTTCGGTGGATAATAGAAAAAGTAATACCATACTTGTGAATAGTTTCCCGGAAGATAAAAAGTTCTAGTTCAATTTTTAATTTTCTCAACGAAGTGAAGAAAAGTTCAAGTTCTATTCTGAATTTTCTCGATGAAAAAGAAATTTGTTATTGATCATTTCTATTTTTCCAAATAATATAAAAATTTTCCACTTTAGTTCATATCTGTCTCGAAGAGATGAAAAATTTAAAATACTGTTCCAAATTTTTCACAGAAGATAAAAAGTTCAAGTTCTCTTCTGAATTTTACCAAAGAATACACTTCAATTGTAATTTCTCCAGAAAAAAAAAAATCTTCCACTTCAGTTCTCTATTTCGCAAAGACATAAAGAAATTTAAAGTTCAATTCTAAATTTTTCGGAGGAAGATAGAAAAAGTAATATCATACTTGTGAATATTTTCCCGGAAGATAAAAAGTTCTAGTTCAATTTAAAATTTTTCATCAATTAAAATTCAGAAGAGAACTTGATCTTTTCTTCACTTCGTTCAGAAAATTTTAAATTGAACTAGAACTTTTTATCTTCCGGGGAAATATCCACAAGTATGATATTACTTTTTCTAACTTTCAACGAAAAATTTAGAATTGAACTTTAAATTTCTTTATGTCTGTGTGAAATAGAGAACTGAAGTGGAAGATTTTTGTTTTGTCTGGAGAAATTAGAATTGAATTGTGTTCTTTGGTAAAATTCAAAAGAGAACTTGAACTTTTTAATCTTTTGTGAAAAATTTGGAACAGTATTTTAAATTTTTCATCTCTTCGAGACAGATCTGAACTAAAGTGGAAAATTTTTATATTATTTGGAAAAATTGAAATGATAAATAACTAATTTCTTTTTCATTGAGAAAATTCAGAATGGAACTTGAACTTTTCTTCACTTCTTTGAGAAAATTAAAAATTGACTTAGAACTTTTTATCTTCCGGGAAAATATTCACAACTATGGTATAGCTTTTTCTATTTACTACGGAAAAAATTTAGAATATAACTTTAAATTTCTTTATGTCTTTGGTGAACTTAAAACTGAAGTGGAAGATTTTTATTTTCTCTGGAGAAATTAGAATTGAATTGTGTTCTTTGGTAAAATTCAGAAGAGAGCTTGAACTTTTCTATCTTCTATGAAAAATTTTAAATTTAACTAGAACTTTTTATCTTCCGGGAAAATATTCACAAGTATGGTATTACTTTTTCTATCTTCCACCGGAAAATTTCGAATTGAACTTTAAATTTCTTTATGTCTTTGTAAAATAGAGAACTGAAGTGGAAGATTTTTGTTTTCTCTGGAGAAATTACAATTGAATTGTGTTCTTTGGTAAAATTCAGAAAAGATCTTGAACTTATTTATCTTCTGTGAAAAATTTGAAACAGTATTTTAAATTTTTCATCTCTTCGAGACAGATATGAACTAAAGTGGAAAATTTTTATATTATTTGGAAAAATAGAAATGATCAATAACTAATTTCTTTTTCATTGAGAAAATTCAGAATAGAACTTGAACTTTTCTTCACTTCGTTGAGAAAATTAAAAATTGAACTAGAACTTTTTATCTTCCGGGAAACTATTCACAAGTATGGTATTACTTTTTCTATTATCCACCGAAAAATTTAGAATTGAACTTTAAATTTCTTTATGTCTTTTTGAAATAGAGAACTGAAGTGGAAGATTTTCGTTTTCTCTGGAGAAATTAGAATTGAATTGTGTTCTTTGGTAAAATTCAGAAGAGAACTTGAACTTTTTTACCTTCTGTGAAAAATTTGGAACAGTATTTTAAATTTTTTATCTCTTCGAGACAGATCTGAACTAAAGTGGAAAATTTTTATATTATTTGGAAAAATAGAAATGATCAATAACTAATTTCTTTTTCATTGAGAAAATTCAGAATAGAACATGAACTTTTCTTTGCTTCGCTGAGAAAATTAAAAATCGAACTAGAACTTTTTATCTTCCGGGAAAATATTCACAACTATGGTATAGCTTTTTCTATCTTCCATCGAAAAATTTAGAATAGAACTTTAAATTTTTTTATGTCTTTGTGAAATAAAGAACTGAAGTGGAAGATCTTTATTTTCTCTGTAGAAATTACAATTGAAGTGTGTTTCTTTGGTAAAATTCAGAAGAGAACTTGAACTTTTTTTTCTTCTGTGAAAAATTTGGAACATCATTTTAAATTTTTTATCTCTTCGAGATAGATCTGAACTAAAGTGGAAAATGTTTATATTATTTGGAAAAATGGAAATGATCAATAACTAATTTCTTTTTCATTGAGAAAATTCAGAATAGAACTTGAACTTTCCTTGACTTTGTTGAGAAAATTGAACTAGAAATTTTTGTCTTCCGGGAAAATATTCACAACTATGGTATAGCTTTTTCTATCTACTACAGATAAATTTAGAATAGAACTTTAAAGTTCTTTATTTCTTTGGTGAACTTAAAACTAAAGTGGAAGATTTTTATTTTCTCTGGGGAAATTAGAATTGAGTTGTATTCTTTGGTAAAATTCAGAAGAGAACTTGAACTTTTCTATCTTCTATGAAAAATTTGGAACAGTATTTTAAATTTTTTCATCCCTTTGAGAAAAATCTGAACCGAAGTGGAAAATTTTATATCATTTGGAAAAATAGAATTGATTAATAACTAATTTCGTTTTCATTGAGAAAATTCAGAAGAGAACTTGAACTTTTCTTCACTTCATTGAGGAAATTTAAAATTGAAATAGAACTGCTCATCTTTCGAGAAAATTTTCACAACTATGATATAGCTTTTTCTATCTACTACGGAAAAATTTAGAATTTGTAAAATTGGTTTAAAAAGGATATTAAAAAAAGAACTTGTTCTGAAAAGATATAATAAAGCCTTTTGAAAAGTATTGCTTGATCTTGGGGTGTGCAAAAAAGTCGTAAAGTAAAGTTGTGGTGAAAAAGATAACTACTTCAAATGTAGAATTGGTTTATGAAGGACATTAAGAAAAAACTTGTTCTGAAAAGATATAATAAAGCCTTTTGGAAAGTATTGCTTGATGTTTGGGTGTGCAAAAAAGTCGTAAAGTAAAGTTGTGGGGAAAAAGATAAGTACTTCAACTTGTAAAATGGGTTTAGGAAGATAATTACGTAAAGAACTTGTTCTGAAAAGATATAATAAAGCCTTTTGAAAAGTATTGCTTGAGGTTGGGATATTCGAAAAGCCGTATAGTAAATTTGTGGGGGAAAACATGAGTACTTTAACTTTTAAAATTGGTTAAGGAAGGACATTACGTAGAGAACTTGTTCTGAAAAGATATAATAAAACCTTTGAAAAGTATTGCTTGATTTTGGGGTATGCAAAAAGTCGTAAAGTAAAGTTGTGGTGAAAAAGATAAGTGCTTCAACTTGTAAAATTGGTTTAGGAAGGATATTAAGAAAGGAACTTGTTCTGAAATGCCTTTGAAAAGTATTGCTTGATGTCGGGGCGTGCAAAAAGTTGTAAAGTAAAGTTATAGGGAAAAGGATGGGTACTTCAACTTGTAAAATGGGTTAAAGAGGGACATTGAGAAAGGAACTTGTTCTGAAATGCCTTTTGAAAAATATTGCTTGGTGTTGAGGTATCCAAAAAGGTGTAAAGTAAATTCTTGGGTGAAAAGGTAGGGTCCTTCAACTTGTAAAATTGGTTTTGGAATGACATTAAGAAAGGAACTTGTTCTGAAAAGATATAATAAAGCCTTTTGAAACGTGGGGGCCCTTCTGTGTCTCAAGTGCACAAAAAAAGTATTAAAAAATGGGGAGAGGGGCTCTTTGGGGGCCCGGAGGGCCTTTGGGGGTCCGAGGGGGGCTTTTTGGGGGTCCAAGGGCACTTGGGAGCCCTTTGGGGTTGGGGTAGGGGGGTTGTTGGGGTAGGGGACCTCACAAAACTGTTCAAATGGAGCTTGTGGATTATAACGACCACAGAGTTTCACCCTCAACTCCTCTTCTAAATCATCTTCTAAAATCATCTTCTAAAATACCTCAAACGGTTCCGCTTAAATCATCTTCTAAAATGCCTCAAACTGGCTCGCCCAAATAATTCCCTAAAATGCCTAAAACGGTTTCGCCCAAATAATCCCTAAACGTAATTTCTGCGTGTTCCTTTTGTTTTGGCCTCCCTATGCTGTCACATTTGAAATTCCTAGGGAACCCTTTCCCGCGTTAATCTCTTCATCTCATAAATGTTCCTATCTACACTATTAAGGTTTCGTTAGATTTTATCTCTCCGACTTAAAGATCAATGAAGCCGTATTTAAAAATAGAATATTAATTTATCTCTTTAGAGTCCCGTATAATTCCTAGGGAACAAGTGATGTCATTTATAATTCCCTTTCGTGAATCAATAATCCCCCTTAGAAGCAACAAATTAATTCCCCTTTCTTGAATCAATAATTCCCCTTAGAAACATCAAATTAATTGCCCTTTCTTGAATCAATAATTCCCCTTAGAAACAACAAATTAATTCCCCTTTCGTGAATCAATAATTCCCCTTAGAAACAACAAATTAATTCCCCTTTCGTGACAAATCAATCAACCTTGACATCATCCGTCAGACAATAATAAACTTCACCCGGAAACAATTCTCCTGGACGAGCACCAAAGGCATTAATAAACCTCGCCCGGAAACAATTTTCCTGGACGAACACCAAAGACATTAATAAACTTCGCCCGGAGACAATTCTCCTTGAAAATACATCAAAGTGAGAAAAATCCTGTTTTTTCATTCTCAGTGACAAAAACCATTCTGATTGGCTTAGAAGGAGACACGTGATTTGTTTCCCGTTATCGGATCAATAAAATTCCCAATCGATTACACAATCAAGTTCTCGGAAATTCACTTCCCCTTCGATTATGCAATCAATTTCTCAGAAATCTATTTCCCCTAGGGACTCTATGCCCATATATGGTGGCCCCCGTCACGAGCTCATGAGGTTAGGCTAGGTTACGCAATCAATTTCTCGGAAACGTGTTCTCCCTGGGGATTCCATTCCTATATATGGTGTGGGATCGGAACTGACAGCACAGGTGTTCTCCCTAGGGACCTGTGGGGTTCGGACTATAAGATAGCTTTCTACTTATATATATATATATATATATATATATATATATATATATATATATATATATATATATATATATATATATATATATATATATATATATATATATATATATATATATATATATATATATATATATATATATATATATATATATATATATATATATATATATATATATATATATATATATATATATATATATCATAGACAGCAAAATCGTGCTGCCTAAGGAAAGAAACGATGCTGGCACAATGTATTATTTTTTTCTTGGTTTTAGAACAGGGCATTTCGTATCGAAGGAGTTGTCAAAGAAACTTTGAAAAGGGCTCATTCGATTGGAAAATGGATTGGCTAGTGCCCTTTTTAATAGTCGAAAGTGATTGGAAGGCAACTAACACCCCTTCCATGCCCACCATTTCCCCAAACACATCCAATCAAAATTTTGAGATAGCCATTATTTTCAGCGTAGTTTATTTCCAAAGAGAAATTATATTATTGGGGAGGATACTCCCCCAAAGCCCTCGAGGCGAGGGTTGTAAGTTATGCCCTGGGGGCATATAAGATTTTCATAGAAAGCGTTGTCGTAGAAACTTCGAAAAAGGCTCATCCAATTGGAAATTCAAAGGGCTAGTGCCCTTTTTAATATTCGAAAGTGATTGGAGGGCAACTAACCCCCCTCTCACGTCTAATTTTCCCCCAAACACATCCAATCAAAATGTTTAGATAGCCATTTGTTCAACGCAGTTGAAAGTTCTGGGACTTTGGTCTTTGAGGATGATAACCCCCTCAGAGCCTTCAGAGCAAGGGTTATAAGTTATAAACTTGGGCCATATAAGGTTTTTATCCAAAACTTTGTCGCAGAGACTTGAAAAAGGGTGCATTCGATTGAAAATTCAAAGGGTTAGAGCCCTTTTTAATATTTGAAAGTGATTGGAGGGAAAATAACCCCCCTTTCACGCCCACCTTTTCCCCAAACACATACAATCAGAATTTTTAGAGAGCCATTTTGTTCAACGTAGTTGAAAGTTTTAGAAATTGGGTTTTTAAGGATGGCAACCCCCTCCCCCCCCAGAGCCCTCAGGGCAAGGATTTTAAGTTATGCCCTGGGGGCATATAAGGTTCTTATAGAAAGCGTTGTCGCAGAAACTATAAAAACGGCTTATTCCATTGGAAATTGAAATGTCTAGTGGCCATTTTAATAGTCAAAAGTAATTGGATGGTAACCAACCCCACTCTCACTCCCACCATTTTACTATACACATACAATCAAAATTTTGAGATTGCCATTTTTTCAACGTGATTGAAAGTTCTGGAAATTATATCTTTGAGGATGACAACCCCCATAGCCCTCAGGGCAAGCGTTGTAAGTTATGCCCTGTGAGCATTTAAGGTTTTTATAGAAAGCGTTGTCGTAAAACTTCAAAAAGGGCTCATTTGATTGAAAATTGAAAGGGCTAGTGTCCTTTTTAATAGTTGAAAGTAATTGGAGAACGACTAACCCCCCTCTCACGCCCACCATTTCAACAAGCCCATCCAATCAAAATTTTGAGATATTTCTTTATTCAACCTAGTTAAAACTTCTGTAAATTAGGTCTCTTAGGATGACAACCCCCTAAGAGCCCTCAGGACAAGTGTTTTAATTTATACTATGGGGAACATAAGGTTTTTTAGAAAGTGTTGTCGCAGAAACTTCAAAAAGGGCTCATTTGTTTGGAAATTGAAATGGCTACTGCTCTTTTTAATAGTCGAAAGTGAATGGAGAGCACCTAAATCTCCTCTCACGCTCAACATTTCTCCAAACACATTCAATTAAATTTTGAGATAGCTATTCTGTTCAACGTAGTTGAAAGTTCTGGAAATTATGATTTTGAGGATGACAAACCCCCCAAACCCCTCAGTGCAAGGGTTGTAAGTTATGCCCAGGGGGCATATAAGGTTTTTATAGAAAGCATTTTAGTAGAGACTTCAGAAAGGGCTCATTTGATTGGAATTTGAAAGGGCTAGTTTCCTTTTTAATAGTCAAAAGTAATTAGAGGAGAAATAGCCCCCCTCTCAAATCACCATTTCCCAAAACACATCCAATCAAAATTTTGAGATAGCCATTTTGTTCAACGTAGATGAAAGTCCTGGAAATTAGGTCTTTCAGGGTGACACTTCCCCCAGAGTCCTCAGGGTTATGGTTGTATGTTATTCCCTGGGGGCATATAAGATTTTTTATAAAAAGTGTTGTCATACAAACTTCAAAAAAGGCTCATTCAATTGGAAATTGAAGGGATTAGTGCCCTTTTTAATCGGCTAGTAGAAACTGATTGGAGGGCAACTAACCTCCCTCTCACGACCATCATTTTTCAAAACACATCCAATCAACATTTTGAGATATCTGTTTTTTCAACGTAGTTGAAAGTTCTGGATATTATGTCTCTGAGGATGATAAACCCCCCCACACCCCTCAGGGCAAGGGTTCTCAGCTATGCCTTTAGGGCATATAAGGTCCCTGCAGAGTGTTGTAATAGAAATTTCGAAAACTGCACAGGGTTAGTGCTCTTTTTATTGGTCAAAAGTGATTGTTGGAAAACTAACACCCCTCCCACGCCCACCGTTTCCCCAAAAATATCCAATAAAAATTTTGAGATAGTCATTTTGTTCAACGTAGTTGAAAAGTCTGGAAATTATATCTTTGAGGATGACACTCCCTCCATAGCCCTCAGCGCAAGGGTTGTAAGTCTTTCCAGCGTTGTCGTAGAAACTTCAAAAAGGACTCATTCAATTGGGAATTGAGAGGGCTAGTGCCCTTATTAATTGTCGAAAGCGATCGGAAGTCGAATGCCCCCTCCCCATACCCATCATTTCCCCAAACACTTTCGATAAACACTTTGATATAGCAATTTTATCGAACCTAGTTGAAGGGTACGGAAATTATGTTTTTGAGTACGAAAACCTCTAACAGCCCTCAGGGCTAAGGTTGTTAGTTATGCTATTTTGGGCATATAATGTCATATAGAAAGCGTTGTCGTAAAAAAAATTCAAAAAGGGCTCTTTCGATTGGACATTGAGAGAGCTATTTCCCTTTTTAATAGTCGAAAGTAGGCAGAGGGAGAATCGCCCACCCCCCCCCACACCTATCATTACCCCGCACATTTCCGATCAACATTTTAATATGGCCATTTTTTTTCAACGTAGTTGAAAATTCTGGAAATTATGTCTTTGAGGATGACAACCCTTCCCCCATAGCTCTCATGACAGGGGTCGTAAGTTGTGCCCTTGGGTCAAATAATGTTTTTATAGAAAGTTTTGTCGTAGACGCTGCAAAAAGGGCTCATTCAATTGTAAATTGAGATGACAAGTGCCTTTTTTATTAGTCGAAAGTAATCAGAGGGCAAATATCTCCCTCCAACCCAATCATTTCCCCAAACACTTTCAATCAAAATTTGGATATATCCATTTTGTTAAGTCTGTCAGAAAGGTTTGAAAATTATGTCTTTAAGGATAACAAATCCCCCTAGCCCTCTTGGCAAGGGTTGTAAGATATGCCCAGGGGACATACAGGGTTTTATAGAAAGTGCCTTATATAATATAAACCTTATATAATATAATTTGTACCCACTGAAACAAAAATCTTTTAAATGTTTTCACTTTTATAACTTTAAGGAAACAAAACTAATTAAGATTTTAAGGAATAAACATCAGAATATGTATATTATATTGACAATTAACATTTTTTTCAGTAAAGTACAAATTATATTCTGGCTTTTAGAAGGCTTAGGGTTTAGAACCCTACTCAGATGAATTTCTGCTCGTTTCGAGTTTGACTTATTTTAATTTCTATTTTCCTTTTTTTGTTTCATTTATTTATTGATAATGATTTGTGGTACTTGTATGCTTGGTAGGCTATTTGATTCTATTTTTGTTCATTTTTGGCTTAATCGAGTTCTTTACTTTTTTTTGAAAAACTTATTTTGTGCAAAAAGTTTTTTTGATTAATATAAAAAAATCCCTATTGTTCTACTTGTTTGTTTATGATACCATCTCTGCTTTAAATTAAGAAAATAAATAACTTTTTGGCATCCCTGTCTTCAATAAAAAAAAATCAAGGTACTTTTATTTAAAAATGAAAGCCCCCTATCCGTCCCCCCTTTGAATACTCCCTTGATAGGATACCGTCTCTGCTTTAAATTAAAAAAAAAAACTTTTAGGTATCCCTGCTTACAATAAAAAAAAGTCAATGCATTATCATTTAAATATGAAAATTACCTACCCCTCCCCCCCTAGATTCCACTTTGATAGGATACCGTCTCCGCTTTAAATTAAAAAAATAATTAACTTTTTGGCATCACTACTTTTAATAAAAAGAAATTGGAAGTATTATCATTTAAAAATTATAAAGGTCGAACACAAAAATGGCAAAATTTATTCAGATACACCTCAAATTACTGGAGAAATGAGTCATAAATTCGCCATATCATTCAATAAGATCCGAGAAATCTAATTAAAAGGGAGGACACTAAAGCGAAATTAGGCCAGTTACCTAAGAGAAAACCAAAAATACTAAAGACAATGAACAAGCCCCAACGGGGGGCCCTGGGTGTATCAAAATATTTTTATGGTTTCCCAGGAAACTTGATATTACTTTCTTCCGTCTCCGCTTTAAATGAAAAAAATAACTATCTTTTTGGGATCCCTGCTTTCAATTCAAAGAAATTAAGGTATTATAAATTAAAAATGATAGCCTCCTATCCTCCCCCCCCCAAAAAAAAAGGCAATAATATACAATTTTTTAAGAATAATATTTTTAGGGTCACTTCCGTTTCAATTCTGTAGCGTTAATAGTTCTTTTTAAACGTTAAAAAAGATTTAATTGTGAATTGAAGTTACACATGAAAAGGGATATTTAAGTTGTAATGGGTTTAATATGTAGATGAATTTTTCACATACTTGTTAAACCAGCAGACATTGGCGTTTTATTTGCTTTATATCTAAATATTTCACGCAGTATAGAAACAATTTTTGTTTCACCATTCTAAACCGATTCTAGGTTTTAGGTACGAGATGGAAACGAATCTACTAGCCAATTTGACGCTACATGAGTTTAAAACATTATTTTTAACCACATATTATATTAATACATTCGAAACAAATTAGAAACACATTTTAAGTGTTTCACTTTTTTGACTTTATTAAATAGGAAACTAAAAACTGTAAGGAATAATTATCAGTATATGTATATTAAAACATATTAATACATATATATAGTCATTCGTTTTTTTTCAATAAAGCGCAAATTATGTTCCGGTCTTGAGAAGGCATGGAGGTTGTCATCACTACTCATGTTACCTTTTTCTCTTTTTGAGTTTATGCTCAGTTATATATTGAAAATTCTGTTCGTTTTTGGTTTCATTTCATTTTGGTTTCATTTGGTTTCTTTGAAAAACTATCTTTGTGGAAAATGTTTTTTAAATTAATCACTATAATAAACCTGATTCTTTCAAAGTTTAAAGCGTGAAAATACTCATGAATACATAAATAATTAGAAATATGTTGGAATAAAGGCTAGAGTACGAGTATAATTTGTTTTGTCATCAAACGCCGATCTTGAAATACAATTTATATCAAGTAGTTTACTAAATGAACTACCTATAACAAAAGTTTCTAAAGTACTGTTTGGATGTGTTTTCAAATTTTCAACTAAATGAAATGAAAAAATAAGATACAATCTACAACTTATTCTTTTGAAACATTGATTCTAGAAAAATTGGTGTACAACGTTTTGAGGAAGAAACTGATTAAGGAGGAATTACTTTTTGCTCAAATTTTTGACTTGACACATAGGGTGACATTAGACCATATGTACTTGAAAACATTTAGAATAATTGAACAGTTGAATGAATTTTATCTCCCACTAAAAGACACACGTCACTAGAGGAGTAGGCTAATATATAATAAAAGATAAAACAAACAAAAGAAAGACACACAAAAACAACAAATAGACACCAATATTTCAAGACATCCCAAATTCCACTTCCCGCTAAAATCCCACTGAGCATCTCTTATCTTTTCTGCACAATGGCGTATGGGTCAGGTATGCCATAAGGGTTGCCAGTCCCTCTATTATGCTTCCAGAGAGGTAGGTGCAAGAGAAATTTGTAAAGTCTGAAAAAGCAAGAGTATATTTTACGTTTATTGCTATTTAATAGAAGGGCCTAAAAAGGAGAGAGTGCTAGAAAATGAAGTGTAACAGTCACGGAAAATAGCTGGGCTCAAATGTGCTGACTGTACAAAGCTTTCGAAGACACAAGTATACCGTAAGCTTTACCGTTATTTACTAACGATGTACGCGTCGACGCAATGTTATAACCAACAGTTAGCTCAAGATGCACAATACAAAATGAAGGTTTCGATGTCTTCTCATCTAGTTTTGCATCTGGGCCAAGATTATTTCCTATACGTTTGAAAACAAGAAAATTAATTGTTAAGAAGGAGGTCATTTTTGTCATATGAACCATTCAGTACACAAAAATTTACTTCAGAACTGGAAAGAAACGACTTGAACCTAAAATATCATTATAATTTAAATAGGCATAACGTATTAAATTTCCATGATTTAAAAATTTTAGACCATGGTGCAGGAAAATAGGCTTAACCTCCTACTGAGCTTCAACTACTTTGTTGCTGCATAAAGGATGTGAAGCGACAGCTCCTTGATGGAGTCCTTCTTGGACTGGGATAAGAGAGGAGGAAATTTTTGTCCCGCTTGATAGATTAATCTTATTCTTTTCATAAAGTTTTTGGTAGAAATGAATTACTGGTAATAGGAATTATCGATTTATTAAGATCACGATTATCTGCACTCTACAGTAGCTGTCTATGAAGACCAAGAAATAAAAACCCGAAAAAAAATAGACTCGCTAGTACACTCACAAATGAGGTGATTCACATGCTTTCTATTACTGCCCTTTTTGAACCAAAACTCGCTGGGTATATAACATAAACGGTTGACCTTATCAATACCCAACATTTCAATATTTTTACCAAGGACTAGAGCTACTGTTTTTCTTCTACACGACCTGCACTAGGTTGGTTCTGTTTGATAATTGGGGTGTTGATGTGAATACCAAATGAATTAGACACTAGGCCATATGAAAAAATCTTTGATGCAGTAGGGTTAGGGGCTCTAAACATCATAC
The DNA here is from genome assembly GCF_049724085.1 of Artemia sp. Qi Xiang Cuo. Classification (NCBI taxonomy): domain Eukaryota; kingdom Metazoa; phylum Arthropoda; class Branchiopoda; order Anostraca; family Artemiidae; genus Artemia; species Artemia sp. Qi Xiang Cuo. Next base: position 2,010,341 of record NW_028300808.1, read on the forward strand.
TGCCATTTACAAGATCCAAGCTACAGATGTTATCAACTCCCTTGGAGTTTTTCATTTTTTGCTTTATTCATGGTTCCACAGACACTGATAATGAAGACTATAAAATTTAGACTTTGATTAGGCTTAGAGAGCCTCTTGTCGAGTTCATTCCGGAAAGCCTTTTACGGCTAAGGACTGTTGAAAGGGTGAGAGTCAGAAGTATAGTAACCAGTCCGCTCTTTGAAGGGCCTGTATTGTGAAGATCAGATCGCTTGTGACTTCTATTATTTTATAACAAATTCCTAAAATATGGAGAGAAGTATTTTAATAAGGGCAATATTTTCTTTTATAATAATAACCCCATGCTGAACTAAACATTTCTTGATTTTTTTTTTTTTTTTTTTTAGAATCTGATTTCATTAACTATACCCACTTTATGCCTACTGTTGTCACACCACGGCAGAAACCAAAACTGCGCCCGACGACAAGCTTTACTAAATTTGGTGTTTTTGTTCCACTTTGGTATTTCGGTTCAATCCGCTCTTCTCTAGAAGATACAACTGTCATTTTGGCCTTTCTCGACGGGTGTATAATTTTATTAAAGTAGGTATTTTGGGGGAACTGCATGTCGGCCTAGTTTAAACCCGAGGTATCCTGCAATAAGTGGTAGGGCACTAATCTTAGACATTATCTATTCAGAGAATGAATGGTAAGTAGGAAATATTATTGTTTTCCCATACTTCTTTTCAAAACCAATGATTATCATTGCTGAGCGGGATGCTAGGATTGCTTAAACCAACTATTTGACACAGGTCAATTATATCAAGTATCAATTGTATTGTTAACACTTGAAGAGGGATAAATTAGATAGAGACCCACTATTATATACGTATGCAAATGTCAGATCCTTATTCATGACAATAAGTTGAGGATATGAACTAAGAAGTATTAAAGTTTTTAAGCATCATTAAGGTCATAGTTCATATTGCCTGCAACGTTAACACTAAGGTCTTGTTTATGTCATTCTACCAGATCACGTGCTAGATTACCACAGGCTATGTTGAACTTTTGCTCTGAGTTTTAGTGGTCAGTTTTACTCTGAGCAATGAGTTAACATGTATGAAGAGATTCCAGCAACGTCTAGCAGTTGAAAATGCGTTCATAGATCATAGAACATAGAGATCAGGAGACAAAATCAACCTAGGCTGAAATTCGGCACGAATAAGGAGAGCAATGCCAACACGAGGTCTTCCACAGAAGCAATGCCAACGCACAGGAGGTCTTCTCGTCCATTAAACAGTGCAGAAACACCAAGATGGCTTTAACCAGACCAACAAGCAACAGCAGGGCTAGCCCTTCTTTTGAGAGGAAATGCTTCTGTAGTCATTGCACATTACAATCAGCCATCAGCAGACAATCAGCAGACATAAAAGAGGTGTTTTGTTAATCAATGAATCATTTATGCTCTAGGTAGTGATTCGTCAAGAACAAATCGTATCAATATCTTCGTGAAAATTACCACTTCTACGTTTAGCACGGGTGGTCGGTTTTACCACATAAGGCAAACTTCTGGATTACCTCATTAAGACTTTAGAGTGTTTAAGTAGACGTGAAAATTGCAAGCATCGTTTTGGATTACCGCAATTAGCAGTAATATGGCCAAATGCCTGGTATATGTAGCACCAAGGGGGAAGGAACTTATATTTTAACGCACGTAGCTACTCATAGCCAATATTAGGTGGACTGTCTATTGTTTTTGCAGTCGGGCTTCTAACTTTATAGCAACGATCTGGCTGAGCAAACTTGAGCCACTTTAGTACTGTTCTGTCGACAGCTTTGAATTTAAGCAGTTGATGTTCCAAAGTTAGTATGCCGAATAATACCAAAATGTTAGCTTCATTTCATTTTCGCATCTGCACCTTGATTAGAGTTTTTTCATCACAGATTTTAAATTCTCGTACTACATCTTCTGCGTTGTTGCTAACTATCTGTCGATCATTCAGCCACGTTGACATAGCGAGAGCTCACAAGATTTTTCAAGCTTCAATAATTTCTTCTACCTTTAGAAATGACAAGCAAATTTTGCAACCGAGTCTATCGCGCAGCCCACTGTTCCTACTAGGAGAATTAAGTCCAATATAGAATTCAGTACAAGCTTCTATTTTACCATTTTGTTACAGAATAATTATAGAGAGAGCAAAGTCAATAAACGGGGCCCATTTAAAGTCATCTTCAAATAGTTAACCAGAGCCTATGAGCACTAATTAACTTGATGCATATAAGGTGGATTCAGATTACCCTTAGAGTCACATTAGCTGGGGAAATGTCGTTCCCCGTTCACCATATTCCCTCAGTTCAAGGAAAACCTCTCTTGGTAGTTTGTGAATCCTCAACGGTGCTTGCGATAAGAAAATACCTCTCTTATGCTTGAATAAGCAGAACTGATGATAAAAATGGCAAATCGATGTATTTGCAATAATAGATAGCTTGGCAAAGAAATAAAAGATTCCCAAATGTCTGAGATAATCTGAAAAAAAATATTTATTTATCCATACATTATGTACCAAATCCATCTTTCTAAGTTTTTCCTGAATGACTTGGATACAAACTATCATGGCATTTCATTTATTTTTCATTTTAATTCACTTGAATTTTCAATTTAATATTTTGCTGAATTTTTCAACATTCTACAAACATAAATATAGAGGATTTATCTCATTTTTCAATTTAGGAAAACTTACTCTGACTGACTAAAGATTGAAAGAGTGTTTAAAATTTTTAGTTATATCCAGCAAAAGTTATACGACTGCTATTCTAGGAACTTCTATAAAAAAAAAACATAACATTATATGTATAATTAGGAAGTTTGTTTCAGTAAAGTGACTGAAATATATCCGAAGCGTTTGATATATTTTATAGCCATTTTTAGAAAAGAAATTAATTTTATTGCCCTAAGCTAATTTAAATAAAAGCTGGATGTCAAATTATTTATTCTTTTTTGTTTTAATCAAAATTTTATCCGGTGCTTATATATTATAGCGACCCCACTCAAATTCTTAATCTGATTATTTGAAAAAAACTACGTTTTCTAAAGAGTTAAAGAGGCTGAGTTACAAGGCCGAACCTTAAAACGTACAGGGATTAGGAGGCACAGTTGAGGGGCTGCCGCCCCCAACCCCCGCTTTCGCAGCCTTTACATAAAAAAAGAAAGTTTTTTTAAACTGAAAGTAAGGAGCGACATTAAATCTTAAAACGAACAGAAATTATTCCGTATATGAAAGGGGCTGTGCCCTCCTCAACGCCTCGCTCTTTACGCTAAAGTTTTTATTGCTTAAAAAAAAGAGTTGTGAGAAAGTCAAACTTCAGTGTAAAGAGCGAGGCGTTGAGGAGGGCACAGCCCCTTTCATATACGGAATAATTCCTGTTCGTTTTAAGATTTAATGTCGCTCCTTACTTTCAGTTTAAAAAAACTTTCTTTTTTTATTTAAAGGCTGCAAAAGCGGGGGTTTGGGGGTCGGCAGCCCCTTCAACTGTGCTTCCTAATCCCTGTACGTTTTAAGGTTCGACCTTGTAACTCAGCCTCTTTAACTCTTTACAAAACGTAGTTTTTTTCAAATAATTTCTGCACGTTTTTGCACAGTTTATTACTTATTATTGCTTGACTAACTGTTAGCTGTTAGCCCCCAACTGTGCCTTCTAATCCCTGTACCTTTTAATGGTCGACCTTGTAACTCAGCCTCTTTAACTCTTTAGAAAACGTAATTTTTTTCAAATAATTTAAAAAAGAAACTGAGTTTCTTTTTTAAAATTTAAGTTCAGTATATAAAAATTTAGCTTTAACGATGAATCGAACCCGGGATTTCCGCCTGACAGTCAAGAATCTCGACCACTGCACTAAACAGACACAATTTTAATTGTTCTTTTAGTAAAGTTAATCTATTTTTTAAAGCAAGCAAATCCCCATAAAACTTGATATTTGGTTTTTGGAAAACAGGGAAGGAGTGATCAGATTGAGCTAAAATTTCGAGGAAAAGCTCCTAAGCCCCAGGAAAAGTTATCCTCTAAATTTCAGCCCGATCAGACAACGTTAAAGGGGGTTGTGGCGGGGAAAATTAACATGGGCTGTTATTGGAAAACGAGGTTTTTCGTAAATGTAAATTCGGGGGATAATTTTTTCGGTCTGAAAATATCAAAAGGCCCTAACAGGTCGAATTCTCCTTCGAATGAGTCCTCATTCACCCGGATCAGTTGCCAACTGTGGCCTGTAGGCGTGGATAACAAAAAAAAAAAGAGAAAGGAATTTTAAGTGGCTATATTTGGTTTTTTGAAAACAGGAAAGGAGTGATCGGATTGAGCTGAAATTTCGAGGACAAGCTCCCGGGCCCTAGGAAAGCCTAACCTCTAAATTTCAGCCCAATCGGACAACGTTAAAGGGGGGCTGTGGTGGGAGGGTCGAAACTTCCGGCCCAGTTTACCCCATGAAGACAAAGTTGGAGGAGGATGAACTTTTGCACGTTTCTTAGTTTGAGCTTGGGCTACAAAATGCGATCACCACCGTCTCTCTGCGGCCTCTAGGACCTGAAATCGCTTAACATTGGGGTGGGTCGCCTCTTTATAGAGGCACAAGTGTGTCTCCTTGATAAAGTCGGAGGGGGGTGAAATTTAACACGTTTCTTAGTTTGAGCTTGGGCTACAAAATGCGATTACCGCTGTCTCTCTGCGACCGCTAGGACCGGAAATCGCTTGCGGGCTCTTATAGGAAAACGAGCCCGCGTTTTCGCGGGCTAGCCCGCTTATAGCGGGTTCTTATAGGAAAACGAGGTTTTTCGTAAATGTAAATTCGGGGGATAATTTTTTCGGTCTGAAAATATCAAAAGGCCCTAACAGGTCGAATTCTGCTTCGAATGAGTCCTCATTCAACCAGATCAGTTTCCAACTGTGGCCTGTAGGCGTGGCTAAGAAAAAAAAAAGAAATGATGATGAATTTTAAGTGGCTACATTTGGTTTTTTGAAAACAGGATTGAGCTGAAATTTCGAGGATAAGCTTCCAAGCTCTATGAAAGCTTACCCTCTAAATTTCAGCCCAATCGAATAACTTTAATGAGAGGTTGTGGTGAGAGGGTCGAAACTTCCATCCCAGTTTACTCCACGAAGATGAAGTCAGAGGAGAATGAAATTTTGCACGTTTCTTATTTTGAGCTTGGGCGACAAAATGCAATTTCCACCGTCTCTCTGCGACCTCTAGGACCTGAAATCGCTTAACATTGTGGTGGGTCGCCTCTTTATAGAGGCACAAGTGTGCCTCCTTGATTATAGCCGGTTTGTCTGCCTGCAACTGGTTATAATTAGCTTAGTCTTAAAGAGAAAAGCTATGATTTAGGACTATTTTCATTAAATATTTAATATATAGAGGTTTGAAATAGAGGTTTAATATATAGGTTTGAATTATGGAAACTACAACAGACAATTACGGAAAGCATGTCACCCACCTCTATGTATCAAACATTTTATTAAAATATACTTACATCGTAGTTTATTTAATGAAAGAATAAGCTAATCATAACCGAATGCGAGAAAAAAAACACTTTACTAAGATCAAACAATGCAAACTTCGTGAGTGTGTTCTAAATAATTTATAAGTACCGGTATTTAATATAATGCGTTCTGGGCTGCCTGCTTTCCATATTTCTTTGTTGTAGGTTCCAGAATTTTGTTAATAAAGTATTATATTTTCATCATATTTTGGTATATTTCATTAGGATTAACATAATTTCAATTCTTGACTGAGGTCTCTATAATACACAAGTACCTGTTATCCATTGTTTTTTTTCATTGATAATTTTATTTTTATTTCTGCATTACTTAGATCTTTCAATATTATGATCTTTAGCTTTTTAGTATCGAGGATATCCGTCATTGGATGCTGAAATTAAATAATTTTTTTTTTTTTTTTACTGAAAGTAAGGAGCGACATTAAAACTTAAAACGAAAAGAAATTATTATGTATATAAAAGGGGCTGTCCCCTCCTCAACACCCCTCTCTTTATGCTAAAATTTGACCCTTTATCACAACTCTACTTTATAAGACAATAAAATACTTTAGCGTAAAAAGCGGGGCGTTGAGGAAGGGACAGCCCCTTTCATATACGGAATAATTTTTGTTTGTTTTGAGATTTATTATTGTTTCTTACTTTCAGTTGATAAAACTTGTTTTTTTTAATAAATTTCTGATCGTTTTTTGAATAATGTCGGGAAATACCGCTCCCCCTCTATGGAAAATTGCCTTCCCCCATGAGAAATTTTTCCATGGAAAGATTCTCCCACGTAACTTAAATTAGCAATATTTGTGGAACTAATTTTGTAAGGCATAGTAACAAAACGACCAAAGAGGTCGAAACCATTTTTATGAAAATATGAGTCACAAGTTGAGCAATTCCCAAATGACTGAAATGGGTGATAGAAAAGATCTTTATATACTTAATAATTTATGTTCGTTTTAACTTTTAGTGGTATTCCTTACTTTCAGTTGAAAAAACTTTTTTTTTTATCTAATAACAACCACAAGCCGAAGACATAAGACATCTTTGGTTTATTATCACATTAAAATCATAAATATGAAGCTGCTTAAGGCAAAATTAAATGCTAAGATTGGCCGGAAAATAACACAAAAAAAATGTTGCTTATATCGGTCATTATTTTACAAAATTTGAAATTTAGCATAAAGAGCGAAGCATTGACGAGGCGGCGAAATTCCTCATATAAGTAATATGAGGGGGTTCGTCCCCTCGTCAATGCCTTGCTCTTTCCGCTAAAGTTAAAATTGTGTTCCAATTCTTTAAGATTGACCCCTAAATCACAAAGGCCGTTTAATTAGTATAAATGGCTCTTTTGTGATTAGTAAAAATTCTTTAGCGTAAAGAACGAGGTATTGACGAGGGGACGAAGCCCTTCATATACGTAATAATTTCTGTTCGTTTTAAGTTGTAGTGTTGCTCCTTACTTTCAGTTGAAAAAACATATTTTTTTCAATTTAATTTCTGATCGTTTTTAAAATAATGCTGGGATATGCAGCGTCCCCTTCGTGGAGATCGTCTTCCCTTTTAGGAAAAATTCCTCCATGGAAAGATCCCCCAACGTAACTCATCCCTCGCCCCCACCAGAAAAATCCCCCCGTAAACGTCTGTATACCTACCAATAGCCAATACTATATATAAACAATGGGCAAAGTTGACAAATTGCAAGCCTTCCCCCGGGGACTGTGGGGGATTAAGTCGTCCTCAAAGACATAGCTATTAGATATTTCGTCTATGCTGAACAAAATGGTCATCTCAATATTTATATCCGGTGAATTTGGGAAAAAAATTAGCGGGGAAGGGGTCTAGTTGCCCTCCATTTTATTGGTCACTTGAAAAGGGCACAATAACTTTTATTTTCGTCCGAATGAGCCCTCTTGCAAAATTAAAGGACCACTGGGTTGATACGATCCCTCCTGGGGGAAAAACAACAACAACAAAAAAGAAAAAAAAACGTATCCGTGATCATTCTTCTGGCAAAAAATACAAAATTCCAAAATTGGTGCAAATAGGAGCTTGACACCTCTACAATAGGGTTCTCTTATACATTGAATCTGATGGTGGGATTTTCATTAAAGTTCTATGACTTTTAAGTGGTGTTTCCCTTGTTTTTCGAAAATAGGAAATTTTTTTTCAGGCTCATAACTTTTGATGGGTAGGACTAAAATTAATAAAACTTATATATTTAAAATTAGCATAAAAATTTGATTCTTTTGATGTATCTATTGGTATCAAAATTACGTTTCTTAGAGTATCGGTTACTATTGAGCCGGGTCACTTCTTACTTACAGTTCACTACCACGAACTATTTGATTCAAACGACTGAAAATTATACGTAAATTAAATTGCGTAACTGTGGGTAACTACGAAATTGATGTGGAATGAATTATTAGCAACAATCAAAGAGTTCGTGGTAGCGAACTGTAAGTAAGGAGCGACCCAACTCAATAGTAACTGAAACTCTAAGAAACGAATATCAATAGATACATAAAAAAAAATCAGAGTTTTATGCTGATTTAAAATATATAAATTTCATCAAGTTTAATCATACCCATCAAAAGTTACGCTCTTGGTAAAATTTGCCTTATTTTCCAAAAAAAGGGGGAAACAACCCCTGAAAGTCATAGAACTTTCATGAAAATCACACTATCAGATTAAGCTTATCAGAAAACCCTACTATTGAAGTTTCAAGCTCCTATCTGCAAAAATGTGGAATTTTGTATTTTTTTTTGCTAGAAGAAAGATCACGGATCCGTGTTTTTTTTTTTTTTCAGGGGTGATCGTATCAATACTGTAGTCCTAGAATATCATGAGAGGGTTCATTCAAAGGAAAATTTAAAGTTCTAGTGTCCTTTTTAAGTTACCAAAAAAAACTGGAGGGCAAATTGGCCCCCTCCCACGCTCATTATTCTCCTAAAGTCACTCAATCAAATTTTAAGATTGCCATTTTGTTCAGAATAGTCGAAAATCTAATAAATATGTCTTTGAGGATAACTTAATGTCCCAGAGTTCCCGGGGAAGGGCTGCAAGTTATGAACTTTGCCTATTGTTTACATATCGTATTGGTCAATGGGAAGTATGCAGACGATTTCAGGAGGGATTTTTTTCTGGGGGGGGTCGAAGGAGGGGGTTAAGGGGGAGGATCTTTACATGGAGGGTGTTTCCTTGGGGAAGGGCCATTTCTATGAAGGGAGCACCAGATTTCCCAGCATTATTTTACAAATGATCGGAAATTAAATAAAAAACAAGTTTTTTCAACTCAATGTAAGCAGCAACATCAAAACTTAAAACGGTCATAAATTATTATGTAAATGAGGGGCTTAACCCCCTGTCAATACCTCACCCTTTACGCTAAAGGTTTTGCTAGTACTTTCAGAAGAGCTATCTATTCTAATTACCCGGCCTTTGCGAAGACCTTTAGCGTAAAGACCGGCCTTTAGTGTAATTAATTTTAAAAATACAAAGTTTTCCAAGGGAAGTAAAGAGCAAAGTTGAAACTTAAAACGGACAAAAATTATTACTTCACAGCTTATTTAATATACATTAATATAACTAGTACAAATTAACCAACTAATTATGTTTCCTACGCTTTTATGATTGTACAAAACTAGCGCTTTACTGAAGACACAAAATAATATAGGAGTCTTGGTACAGTAAAAGCAAACCAATTAAGAACTCTTTTTATAGAATCAAAATATTATCAATCCCTTTGGATCAACCCCTTTTAAGATAAAGCAACAATCCATTTTAGGATTTTTCTTTATTTTTTCCGTTTAATTTGGTATCATTTCTACACAATGGCTCAGTTCAATGACTGGCTGTCGTTTTGGTTCTTAAAGGACATATCATGATTATTTTGTGCACAAGTTCAAATTAAGGTCATCTTGATAATATTAGGACTATAGAATAGCTTTAGAATTTGTATCATAGCTTGAAAATCACTCTTGTATAGAGAGAAATAATCGGATTTCCAGAGTTCATATTATGTCTTATTTGATCTTCATTTCAAGTGATATTAAAGCATATTTCTTACAACTTAAGACTGTATATTACCCACTATTGGTATTATAGCTGGTATTATATTGGTATTATTTGATCTTCATTTCAAGTGATATTAAAGCATATTTCTTAGGATTTAAGACTGTATATTAACCACTATTTGTATTATAGCTGATGAGAGCAAAATACTGCTTGATAAATCAATCCAATACTTCTGTATGCTGTTCAATTAAATCGCGGTTATTAAAAAATATTTAGTTTTACACTTATGTTTTTAAGATAATTTTAATTGTATACTGAAAGTTACTAATGTCACAACTGGTGTAAGACTATGAAAAGCTTTATAGATTCGTTTAGTGTTGTCAGGCTACATACTCACTTTTGACTCATAAATCAATAATCCTGTTTTTTATACTTGGCTTTTGTGTTTCAGTAAAGCGCTAGTTTTGTATAATCATTAAAGCATAGGGGAAAATAATTATTTGGTTTATTTGTACTAGTTATATTAGAAAGGCTCTGAAGTTATAATTTTTGTCCGTTTTAAGTTTCAACTTCGCTCTTTACTTCCCTCGGAAAAACTTTTTTTTTAAATTAACCTTTGTTCGTTTTTGATTAAAATTTAATGCAAAAACAACGCTGCCATAATCTTTTTTATTTATACGGAATAGTGTATGCTCGTTTTAAGCTTTAATGTCACTTCTTAGTTTCAGTTGAAAACTTATTTTTAATATAATATTTAATTATCACCGATCTAGGGGAGATAAGACAGCTCTAAAAAATACTGCAAACAACTTTGACAGCTAAGAAAAATTTTAGTCTATAACATAAAAGTTCACTGTCCATGCTTCACAAAACAATACATGTTTTTCAGGAACATATGTTTATCGATGAGCAAAAAGCTGTTTTACTCGGCCGACTTCGACTGAATAAGCCATAATGAAGACAGGGCTTTATAAATCACCTACTGACTAGCAAAACCTAGAAGGCTTCTGTAACAAAAGAAAGCAGTTTAAGGGTTCGTTTAAAAGCTTATATTTATACTTAATCGCTGTTGACAGCAAGAAAAGTTCCTCTCAGTAAACCTGATAGTAAAAGAATTTCGCGTTTTCGAAGAGACAAGTTGAGTTAGCCTACAATAGTAGCCTATTGTGGTTACATATAAAAAAATTGCAAAGAGAAATTTTTTTTATCTCTGCTGTGCCTAGCTGGATAAGAATAAGAAATAAAATTTAAGAATCAATAGATCGCGCAAATAATTAACTTGTGAGACAAGGGAGGCTGCGCCGCCCACGTAGAATCGGCAAATTAAAACGAAACAATTTTTCACGAAAAGATAAAAAGAGACAGTGGTGAAAGGATTTTCATTTGGACGGAAGACGTTAACGGAATTTTGAAATAATGTCGGACAGAGATGAGATTAACTGTAGACCGAGAATGGCGAGTGAAGCCCATAGAAAAAATAGGAAAATAGAAAAAAAGGCTAATATGGAGGCTTTTGAGAGAGAGCACCGAGAATATGAGGGAAAAATGCAGGCTGAGAAATATGAAATTATAAGGAATAGAAAAGAGGACGAAAGGGCTAGAGTAGCCTATAAAGAAAGAGACAATACGGATAGAGAGCGAACAGGTTTAGAAAATAAATTAAGAACAAATAATGACAGAATGAATCAAAGTAGTCCGAGTAGAAGGAGCAGCGTTGAATCGAGATCCAGCAGGGGCTCGCGAAAAAGTACTCAAATAGATATGACACAACGTATATTAAAGTTCATGGAGAAAGAGAGGATAGCTAGAGAACGAAAAGAGGAGAAAAATAGAAAAGAAAGAGAGAGGAATAGAAAAGAAAGAAATAAAGAGAGGATAGCTAGAGAGCATAGAAAAGAGAAGATTAGAATAGATAGAGACCGAAAGGAAGAGTCGGATAGAATAGTCAGAGAACGAAAGGAAGAGGCTGATAGAATGGCCAGAGAACGAAAAAAGGAGAATGATAAACTATCTTGAGAGAAAGAAGAAAGATATCACCAAGAGTTTGAAAGAACCGTGATAGGTCTAATAGAAGCCCGCTTGGGAATTCCAGAAAGTGAGATTTTATCACAACTAACTTCTAAGCTGTCAAATAGCCATAATAATTTGTCTAAGAATCAATCGCCAGAAAAAAAATTTACCAGACATTAAACACTTTTATGGGGAAAAGATGATACTTCACTGACTACGGGGGGAGGTGGACCGGCCAACAAAACAAATTGGGAGGCTGTGCCACCCTGTCGGAAAAACGAAATACTTGATACTCCTGTTCAAAATGTTGATAATCCACAAAAATGGGATGTGGAAGTAAACAGACCACATAATATTGAAAATAAGACGCGCAAAAATGATTTTTTGGGAAAATTTCCAGGAAATGGAAAAATTGAAAACACCTTTAACGAGTGTGAGACGCCGAAAAAAATTTACCAAAATGAAACACTGATTGTACCAGAGAGAAAGGAGACGATATTTATTGTACGCGCTTTTCCTCGGAAAGTTCGAGAAATTTTAGTAAAATATGAAAAACCAAATGTCGAAGCTCAGTTCCCATTTGATGACGAAATATTTGTTGCTGCGGTAAGAATAAAGAAAACTAAAAGAGAAAAAAGAGATCTTAAACGGAGCTACAATGAAGAAATACAGTCAAATATGGTGGACACTAAGGTCTAAATCAGATTTAAGGATGATTTATTATTTTGCACGAATGACAAAATTACGAAAAGTAGAGATGAAAAGAGGAATGCAAAAAAGAGACAAAATTTGGAGATTCAGCCTGCAGTGTTGAAAGATAAAAAATGTTGGATGGGCTGTGCCTTGATAACATAAATAATAGGGATAAAACTAAAATGTTGGATGGGCTGTACCTTGATAATATAAATAATAGGGGGGAAAAAGAGGTCCAAGACCCATGGGGAATAAAACAAGATGATTACAAAATAGAGATGAATGGCCTACAATGGGTTGGGGGAAAGTCGGGAGATATTGCAGGTCGAGTCGGATTGGAAAACCTTGGAAAGGAATCTGAGATTAGTATTATCAACTCAAAAGATATGTCGTCCTTTATGAGGGGGAGGAATCCCTTGGGGAAGATCTCCTGCGGGAAGTTGCGATTGATAGCCCTTTTCCTCAATGCACAACTGGCGGACAAGTTGTGGTCCCTTTACCGAGGTTTCGCCTCTATGATCTGGAGTCCTTGGGGGATAATCTCTCCCAGTCAATTCACTTTTCACCCAAACCTTTGTCCAGTAGCCCTATTCATAGTTTTAACTCTTCATGGGAACTGACAATTATTTCCGGCAAATTGTATTCAGTTGGAGATGTATCTAAGTTTTATCTTCAATTAGCACCAACGCATATTCTGCATTTGATTTATCCCAGGGGAGGAAACCCAGAAAAAAGGCGATTCATGGTTCGCTCAAAATTTTACTTCATTCCCAGTACCCTTATCGTTTTTGCAGGCCTTTTCATTTTCGGCCTTAGATTATTTAAAATTATGCCTAGGGGCAATTTACTTTTTTATTGAGATGTGGGATTGTTTCCACAGATGGAAATTAAGAGTTTAGTGCAGCCAATTTTTCATGATGGCTGGCATCATCAAATTTACCAGAAACTGATTCTCTGCTCCTCTCAAATGTAAATTCATGAGAACGAGAAAATTTGTGTTTTTGAATGTGCTGCGCACGATCATTTTCTACGAATCTTGGGGACTTCGACTTTCAAAACCTAATGTGGATGCTATACGATCTAGACCATGGTGGTTCTGCAGTAGAGACGTGTTGATGACAACCGATCCAGAGCCAAGAGGTGGAAGTAGTAGCACAGACTTTGGTGGAAGAGAGGATTCAAAAGTATATTTTAAAGTTGAAGTTATGTGTTTATGTTTGTAAGGGCGGACCAAGGTAGCGCGTGGGTGGTCACTTATCTTACGGGGAGAGGTGTTGGGGCTGTACCCCTGTTTCTTTTATTTTCAGATAAATGACCTGTTTTCGTTCCGTAAATACATTTGCTTAGATTTGCCTATAGTATAATTTTCAATGGCAATTTAAAGTCTTGTTGCTAAGCTATAGTTGTGTTGCAATAAGTAAGCTTTGAAGTAAATTCTATTTTGGACTTCCTGGTTTGAGTCATTGAAAAATAAAGCTGAGAAAAAGCAGAATGGGTTTTGAATGGGGATTGAGAGGATTGGCTGGGCCAAGCGAATGTCCACCCCTATGCAAAGTTTGTGTACAGAATATTATTTTTGAGTTAGTCTGCATTTAGACCCCGTTCGGGGAAGCATATTTTTTTTTGTTATATGTGACCGTTTGGAAGAATACAAGTAAAGTATTTTCTACAAACTGTCTACTAATTTTCCCGGAACCCAGACAGGGTAGGAATAGAGTTACAAGATACCGTCATTATTATTTTGACAGGTGGATTTGTTACCTCCAAGGAGAGAGTTAGAGATTTTCAGTGGTAGCCCAGGGCGGGTACACTTGGCTTTAGAAAGTGGCCATTTAACCACTCGATCACGTTATTATACCCTGGGACAGGGTATACTGTAAATAGGGTAGTACCAAACCCAATATTTGCAGAACCGGTGTGGTAGACGCGGGCATCACATTATAATTTGGGGCCGGGGCTTTCCCCTCCAATAAGTGGTGACACCCGTATATTATCACGCCAATACTGGTGGCATTGTAGCCTACCACTATGGCACTGCTGGCATCGTGGCCCACCGGTATAATTATTGGTGGCTAAATACCCGAACATTGGTGTTGGCTATCACCCTGACAATCGCTATTTATAAATTTGACTTGATAGCACATTCCCACAAAGTGCACTTTCAGTTGTTTCCCCAACTTTTCTAAATGAAACAACTGCCTTTTTCTATGAAATGACCAGAAAAAGGTGATTTCAAAACCTAGGCAAGAGCAACACCTAAGGGGGCAAGGACGTCCCTTCCCCTCAATTACTGCCGTTAAAACTAGAACACAGGCTTCATAAAAGAGTGAAGTTTTAAGGTTCAATTAAAAAGTGTTGATCAATCAAGCTTAACTTTTGGTAGATGAAAAGTTTAGTTGAAAAGTTTTTAGTTTTAGTTAATTTACTTTCGCAATAATTTTTTACTTTTTATATGACTAGTTGATTTATGAAACTTACTAAGAGGGTCTGGAGGGGGAGTATACGTGAGGGGATCTTATAAACCTCCAGTTAAGGGCCTTGGACCTTAATTATTGTAATGGTACAGTTTTATGCTTTCAAACTCTTCCACTTAAGAAGTGATACCAAAAGTGCCGTTTTTAGTGCTATATGGCACTTTTTGATGGTAAAATTGATAAAAAGCGCGTAGATATGAGTAATAGGTTTAAAATCTGGTTTCCCAGGGTATACCTTAAAATGAATGCCAATAAACATCACTTTTTAAAGTTCTGCTGGCCCAATAGCCCCACACTGTAAAAAAAATCGTTTGAGATTCAATAAAAATTATTTGTAATGTTTATCAACAAAAAAATTTGAATTTCAACAGCTAAAATTGAATATTAGAGACCCTTTTGGAATTCCATTGTCATTATTGACTTTCCAATTTGTTGAGAAACAAAAATGTTGAATAACCATAACTCAATTGAATTTTCAGTTTGTTGACAAAACAACATGTTGTATTTTAAAATCCTTATTGGATTCCATCTTTTATTGGATTTCCCGTTCTTTTATTGGATTTCAATCACTAGCTCTGTTCAATTTCCTAGGTCTAAAGTCTAATATCTAGTTCTCAGGATTCAGTTTCCCTTTCTTCTTTTTGAAGCATCAATAAATACAAAAAAAAATAATCTGATTTATTTTACAAGAACAGAAAATTACAAAAAAAATTCTCAGAGATAATAAGACACCTCTTAACGGCTATATTTTTTCATGGTGGAAATCAGTAAATCGATGATGTAGTAGCAGACTCACAGGAGACATTAGAGTAAGGAATATCTTCCCATAAGGAAAAAAGTCATAGTCTGACCCAAAATAAAGATGGAATCAAATCAAATCACAAATAAAAGAAAGACTTCCTCCCTCTTTCCTACTTCTAGAGGTGAAAAGTTGCATTAATAATATCACGAATCCTGTCTTTTCTGAATACCTTTGACTTACTCATCAGATCTCATCAAATCTTTTGTTCGTTGCCTCATAAAATCTTTGTGTTATAAAATTGAAATCGTGCAAAATAGATCTTTTGCTTAGATGAAGTGCAACAAAATTGTTTTCAGCTTCACAACTTTGCTCAATCCCTATTTATAAGGTTTTAAAGACATGCAAATACATTTCCTAAATTTTGAAGAAAAGTAAAATATTGATACGGCTTAAAATTCTACTCAAATAAGAGGAATTGCATTTTTTTTTAGCTAAACCTTGTGAAAAAGAAACTGATAACTGAAAATTAAGGTAAAGTGTTGTTTTGTCAAAATTTCAGTAAGTATAGACCTGTCATGTGGGTAAATTTAAAGACCCTCTTGAGGACGAAGAAGTGGAGGTAGGTACTTTAAAATACCTTCCCGGGACACACTTTGATACTTATGTGCTATATGGAACATATGCGCTATGTTATATAGGGAAGATGCGGGTTTCTTTCGAAACGGGTTTCTTTCAAAAGAGAAGTGGATTGTAAAGCGTGGTTTGTTATTGGGTTTACAATATTTAAACTATTGTTTTATGAGGTTTAGGGGAAAAAAGGAACCTTGGTTTGGTTAGGTTAGGTATTTAATATATGCTATGCTTTACCCCCCCCCCCCAGTCCCCTAATGTGCAAATATATAGCCAAAGATTTATATCATTTTGTGTAAAAGCTAACTCGATTTGCAAAAAAGGGTAAGAGATTCGCGAACGGGACTGTACAAACAATATTATTTAAATACTAGGGAAAAAACAGAGCTAGAAAGCATTTGCCAATTGGATCGTATAAAGGTGGAGAAAAAGGGTTCAACCGATTATCAGTTAAGGTAACCCCTCAGGGTTGTTAACTCAGGCAATTTGTTATAAATTTGAGACAACATCAATCTATGAAAATGGTTAATGATGATAGAATGACATTGTTAGTTGACCTAGCTTTACCTCTCCGATGTGTTCTGTATAATACTGAAATGGTGTTTGAACAGTGTTGTCAATTCAAAATAGGGTCTAACGTTATAGTATACTAAAAAGTTGATACTAAGAGAGATGTAGATGGCAAGAAACGAATTTTAATAAAGAAATTCAGAACAAACCTTAGAAATCCTTGCAAATCAAGTTGTAAGGTGTATATGAGTACGAACCATTTAGGATCATAAGCAACAATGACCCTAACCACCAGAGACCTCAACCCCCCAAAGGTCCCCTATCCCCAAACTCGAAGGGAACCCCCTGCCCTCCAACTTTTTGGCCCCCTCCCCCAATTTTTTTAAATTTATTTTTGAAGTTTTTTTTTTACGTTTTTTTAATTATTTTTTTAACACGTTATATTTTTTAAACTTTTCTTTTTAACATGTCTTCAAAAGAGATGAAACATACTTAAAACATTAAAAATCACATTTAATATTTTCCAAACTCAAAATGAGAATGGTATGGATCTGTTAGTCATGACCTTTACTATTAGAAAAATAATGTTTGTAGTAGCACTTTTTTTTTATTGGACAATTTTTTTTTTGAACTTCGAAATTATTCAACTTTTTTATAAGTATCTTAAAATGACATGAAACATGCTTATGGCTTTAACAGTTGTGCTCTATGCTTGCTCAAAGACACGATGCGGTTTTTTCACTGGTACTCTATGCTCGATTATTGACGTTACCTAGTTTATTGTATGTTTTAAATTAGTATTTTCTTACGCAGTGGAACAATAAACACATAAGTCATATCTCTAAAAAAGTGAAGATGGAGCATTTTAATAAAGTGTATTTACATGACAATGTTATTGTAGCATTGAACGCCGACAAGGAGAAGTATTTAAATTATGAAACAAGTATAAATGGTAGCATTATTAGAAATGTATGCATGCAGTTTCATGACAGTAAGGAATTAAGTTCCTTTGGAGTACTTAAACAATTCAATTCTGATGTTAATGGATATCCAATATTGAGATCTCCAGAGATGATTAGACTTAAAGAGAAAACCCACATAAAAAGAATCATTGATGGTAGAGGACAACTCCTTGCTACTGTTGCAGGTAACACATTACATACTGATACATCCTATCGTCAGCTTTCGGGTATTAGCATTCAACGGAAGGTCAAAAAAAGAAAGGCCTACTCTTCTACTAATATCATAAACCATATCTTGTCTACGTGTCGAAACTGTTTCCTGTTTAAAAATAATGTGATAATAGACAGTGAAATTTCCAGAAAAATAAAAAGGGCATTGGCAGAAAATATCACTGTGGAATATAAATATGAATCAATGAAAAACAAAGTACCAGCAAACGTTACTACCATTGATCAAACAGTCAATGAATCAAATAATACCAAAGACGAAAAGCAAATTGAGCCTGTCAATGACACACCAGTAAAAATAGTGTATGACTCAAAATGGAATAATCATTATTCTACTGATTACGAACTAAGGGAAGACAATAGCTACAATATCAAGAGAGAACATGGTGAACTATTTTATGGAACAGATTCAAAATGTCCAAAGTTGATCATTGATATTAATAATGTATCATAATATATCTTTGTATAAATATTCTACATAGCATTATTTCATTAAAAATATATTATGCATTACATTGTTAACTGTTCATTATTTTTAGAGTAAGCTAGCATATAAAACGTTTAGAATGTCTATTAAAACATCGGAGATGTTAAAAAACGAACTTGCATACATCTATTGTCCGAAACATGGGGTAACATTGACAAAATTTATGTGTCAGAATGAATAAATTCTTTATGAACATCCGTTGTTGGATATGTCATTATGAAAAAATCGCAAGTAAGTAAGAAACTCTTTCTTAAATTCCACCTCTTGGATACACAATGCAGACATTTCATTTAGGAAATTATGAAAAAAATTGAACAAATTCTTATTAATATTCTTTATCGATTGAATTTGCTGCCATCAACATCCTTTGTCAGATACATCGAATAAAATTGACAAAATGTAAATATCAGAGTGAACAAATACTTTATCAACATCCTTTATCGGATATGTCGGATAAAATTGACGAAATTTAAGTATCAGAGTGATTAAAATCTACGTATCAGAGTGATTAAATTCCATATCAACATCCCTTTCTCGGATACATGGGATAAAATTTACTAAATCCAAGTATCAGAGTGAATGAATGCTTTATGAACATCATTTGTCGGGTATTTCAGATAAAATTGACAAAATATAAACATCACAG
This sequence comes from Artemia sp. Qi Xiang Cuo, assembly GCF_049724085.1. Taxonomy (NCBI): domain Eukaryota; kingdom Metazoa; phylum Arthropoda; class Branchiopoda; order Anostraca; family Artemiidae; genus Artemia; species Artemia sp. Qi Xiang Cuo. Next base: position 2,029,256 of record NW_028300808.1, read on the forward strand.
TTATCAAATTTTACATCAACATCCAATTTTCAAATACATGGGATGAATTTGACAATAGCTAAGCGTCAGAGTGAAATTTTTTTTATTAACATCTGTTGTCAGATACTACGAATTTAGCTGAAAGAATCTAAGTATCAGAGTGAATAAATGCTATATCAGCATCCTTTGTCGGATATGTTGGATAAAATTGACAAAATCTAAGTGTCAGAGTGAATAAATTTTTTTTTATCAGCACCTTTTGTCAGATACATCAAATATAATTGACAAAATCTAAGCATGAGAGTGAATAAATGCATTATCAACATCATTTGTCAGGTATATCAGATACAATTGTCAAATCTAAGTATCAGATTGATTAAATTCTATATCAACATCCATTTCTTGAATACATGGGATAAAATTGACAAAAGCTGAGTGTCAGAGTGAATAATTTTTTTTATCAACATCTTTTGTTAGATACAACGAATATAATTGACAGAATCTAAATATCAGATTGATTAAATTCTATATCAGCATCCTTTGTCGGATTTGCTGGATAAAATTGACAAAAGCTAAGTGTAAGAGTGAATAATTTTTTTTATCAACATTGATAAAAACTTTTGTCAAATACATCAAATATAATTGACAAAATCTAAGTATCGGAGTGATTAAATGCTTTATCAGCATCCTTTGTCTGATATCACAGATAAAGTCAAAGTATCAGATTGATTAAATTCTATATCAACATCCCTTTCTTGGATACATGGAATAAAATTGACAAAATCTAAGTATCTGAGTGAATTATTTTTTTATCAACATCTTTTGTCAGATACAACGATTTTAATTGACAAAATCTAAATATCAGATTGATTAAATTCTATATCAGCATCCTTTGTCGGATATGCTGGATGAAATTGACAAAAGCTAAGTGTCCGAGTGAATACATTTTTTTATCAACATCTTTTTTCAAATACGTAAAATATAATTGATAAAATCTACGCATCATAGTGAATAAATGCTTTATCCGCATCCTTTGTCAGAAATCTCGGATATAATCTAAGTACTAGAGTGATTAAATTATAAATCAACATCCCTTTCTCGGATACATGGGATAAAATTTGACAAAATATAAGTATAATTTTTTTTCAACATGTTTTATCAGTTACAGCAAAAATAATTGACAAAATCTAAGTATTATGAAAAAATTGAAAGTAAGTAAGTAACAAACTCTTTCTTGAATTCACCTCTTGGATACACAATACAGAAATTTAATTCAGGAAGCTATGAAAAAAATGAACAAATTCTTATTAACATTCTACAAAATCTGTGTATTAGAATGAATAAATTCCTTATCATCATCCTTTGTCGGTTACATCGGATAAAATTGACAAATCTAACTATCAGAGTGAATGAATTCATTATCAAAATCCTTTGTCGGATATGTCGGATAAAATTGACAAAATCGAAGTGTCAGAGTAAATAAATTTTTTCTATCAACATCTTTTATCAGATACAACGAAAATAATTGACAAAATCGAATCGTCAGGGTGAATAAATGCTTTATCAGCATCCTTTGTCGATTCTGTCGGATAAAATTGATGAAATCTAGGTGTTAGAGTGAATTTTTTTTTATCAACATCTTCTCTCAGATACATCGGATAAAGTTGACAAAATCTAAGTATCAGATTGAATAAATGCTTTATCAACATCATTTGTCGGATATGACGGATAAAATTGACAAAGTCTAAGTACCAGAGTGAATAAATTCATTATCAACATCGTTTGTCTAATATGTCGGATAAAATTTACAAAATCTAAGTATCAGAGTAATTAAATTCTATATTAACATCTCTTTCTCGGATACATGGGATAAAATTTATAAAATCTAAGTATCAGAGTGAATAAATGCTTTGTCAGCCTCCTTTGTCGAATATGTCGGATAAAATAGACAAAATCTAAGTGTCAGAGTGAATAAATGCTTTGTCAGCATCCTTTGTCGAATATATCAGATAAAATTGACAAAATCTAAGTATCAGTGTGAATGAATGCATTATCAACATCATTTGTCGGATATGTCGGATAAAATTGACATGTCGGATAAAATTGACAAAATCTAAGTGTCAGAGTGAATAATTTTTTTATCAACATCTTTTGTCAGATACATCGAATAAAATTGATAAAATCTAAGTATCAGAGTGAATAAATGCCTTATCAACATCCTCTAAATACATTATCAACATCATTTGTCGGTTATATCGGATAAAATTGACAAAATCTAAGTATCGGGTTGATTAAATTCTATATCAACAACCCTTTCTCGAATACATGGGATAAAATTGATAAAATCTAAGCATTAGAGTGAATAAATGCTTTATCAACATCCTCTAAATGTATTATCAACATCATTTGTCAGGTATATCGGATAAAATTGACAAAATCTAAGGATCGGATTGATTAAATTCTATATCAACAACCCTTTTTCGAATATATGGGATAAAATTGAAAAAATCTAAGCGTCAGAGTGAATAATTTTTTTATATCAGCATCTATTGTCAGATACATCAAATATAATTGACAAAATCTAAGTATCAGAGTGGATAAATGCTTTATCAGCATCCTTTGTTGAATATATCGGATAAAAGTGACAAAATCTAAGTACCAGGGTGAATAAATGCATTATCAACCTCATTTGTCGGATATGTCAGATAAAATTGACATGTCGGATAAAATTGACAAAATCTAAGTGTCAGAGTGAATAATTTGTTTTATCAACATCTTTTGTCAGATACATCGAATATAATTGACAAAATCTAAGTGTTAGATTGAATAATTTTTTTATCAACATCCTCTGTCAGATACATCGGATAAAATTTACAAAATCTAAGTATCAGACTGAATAAATGTTTTATCAACATCATTTGACGAATATAATGGATAAAATTGACAAAATCTAAGCACCAGAGTGAATAAATTCATTATCAACATCCTTTGTCTGAAATATCGAATAAAATTGACAAAATATAAGTACCAGAGTGATTAAATTCTATATCAACATCCCTTTCTCGGATACATGGGATAAAATTGATAAAATCTCAGCATCAGAGTGAAAAAATGCTTTATCAACATCCTCTAAATGCATTATCAACATCATTTGTCGGGTATAACGGATAAAATTGACAAAATATAAGTATCGGATTGATTAAACTCTATATCAACAACCCTTTCTCGAATACATGGGATAAAATTGAAAAAATCTAAGCGTCAAAGTGAATAATTTTTTTTTATAACAGCATCTATTGTCAGATACATCGAATATAATTGACAAAATCTAAGTATCAGACTGCATAAATGCCTTATCAGCATCCTTTGTCGAATATATCCGATAAAAGTGATAAAATCTAAGTACCAGAGTGAATAAATGAATTATCAACATCATTTTTCTGATATATCACATAAAATTGACATATCGGATAAAATTGAGAAAAATTAAGTGTAAGAATGAATAATTTTTTTATCAACATCTTTTGTCAGATACATCGAATATAATTGACAAAATCTAAGTGTTAGAGTGAATAATTTTTTTATCAACATCCTCTGTCAGATGCATCGGATAAAATTGACAAAAATCTAAGTATCAGACTGAATAAATGCTTTATCAACATAATTTGTCGGATATGTCGGACAAAATTTTTTTATTTTGGAAATATCTGAATGCGTTTAAGGTATAGTACGAATGGCTTGCAAAAAACACGAAAATACTACTACTAGTAACAACTTACTGCACCACAAACCATCTGAGGTAGTCACGGCAATTTTTTAATTTTTTTATCAAAGAAATATCTGAATGCGTTTGAGGTATAGTACAAATGGCTTGCAAAAAACACGAAAATACTACTACTAGTAACAACTCACTGCACCACAAAACCATCTGAGGTAGTCACAGCTATTTTTTTTCGCGCCGCGAGATAATAATATAATATTTAATTATTATAATATTTAAACTATTATTTTTTAGGGTTTAGGGGGAAAAAGGTACCTAGGTTTGGTTAGGTATTTATTATATGCTATGCTTTACCACCCATCCCCCCTAATGTGCAAATATATAGCTAAAATTTGTTTATAAACTATTATATTTTTATTCTATTTTGTTTTCATTCATTATCATCAATCAAACTTCACTTTTCGCGTGTGTTCCAGATAGTACATAAGTACCCATACTTTAGCCTGTAGAACCACCCCTGAAAGTTTAATTTTCCTAACCTAACCCCTTTCCAAGATAGCCAGAATGTTTCTAACTGCGTTTACAATATTTAAACTTTAGTTTCTTGGGGTTTAGGGGGGGGAAAGAAACGTAGGTTGGGTTACGTATTTAATATATGATATGCTTTACCCCCCGCCCCCCAAATATGCAAATATATTGCCAAATTTTGTTTCTAAACTATCATATTTTTATACTATTTTGTTTTATTCCATTAGCATTAACCAAACTTCACTTCTTGCATGGTTTACAGCTAATAGAACAGTACCGTAGAATTTTACCGAACTTTTTTTTTATTTATAAAAATATACTACCTTAAACATTTTGGGAAACATATGACACAAGTTATCAATATTAATAAACTAAACTGAATGCTTACCATCACAATCAGACTGTCTTCTCTCTCTGATGTCTCAGAATCAGAATGTCTTCTCTCTCTGAACTGAATGCCCAGTAGGCAAAATCGTCGCTTCGTCATTTAAAGGTCTTAACACTAAATCTACTTCTGTATTATATGCTTGTAGGTAGTTGAAGGAGATGAATTTTTTGTAAAATTGATCTCAAATCATAACATTCGAAAACAAAATAAAAGACAAATTAGGTCTAGGGAGGAGGTTTAGTTCCCCTCCAATCTTTTCGGTCTCTTAAAAAGGACACTAGAACAAAAAAAAAACAACAAGTAGAAACACATCCGTGATCAGTCTTCATGCAAAACCATACAATTCCACATTTGTGCAGCTAGGAGATCATAACCCCCACAATACCATTTTCTGATACGCTGAATCTTAAGGTCTGATTTATGTTAAGATTTATTGACTTTTTGGGGGGTGTTTCTCCCTTTTTCAAAAATCAGCCTACCTGTTTTCAAAATCCCTTAATCCATCAAAATCCCTTTTTCTTCTGAGGCTCGGAGCCTTTTCTGAGTAGATATTAAACGCAATAAAATTTTTATATTGGCAATCTGCATAAAAACCCAATTCTTATCAATTGTTATAAAAATTCCATTTTTGAGTTTCGGTTACAATTGATCTGAGTCGCTCCTTAATTACAGTTTAACACTAAGAACTGTTTGATAAAACTTATTGGGCTAACATCCTATTTTTAAAATAGTCATGTAGCAAACCGGAATTTTTGAAGCACGATTCATGCAATTAAAGTATAGTATTTCTGAGTCCAGATAAAATGGGTATTATTTTAGAAAATTCTCTTTTTTTGGGAAGCTTTTGGTTCCTTTACGTGTACTTAAAGGACTGAAATACCCTTACCTGCTTCTTCTTTACTTTGATATATTTGCTTGCTTGGTTATTCAGCGTAAGCAGGAAATTTATGGCAAATCCTGGGAAAAATTTTCTTTTGAAACGCTTTTTGGGTCTAATTACAAAAATGACGTTCATCGCAAAAACATGAGTTGATCCCACAAAAGGATTTTCGCTATTAATTAGACAAAATTGAATTCAGAAAGCAATATATTTTCACCGTTAGTACTGTTAAGATTAGGGTAGTATCTTAAAAAATTCTCTACCTACAGAAACTCACAAAAAATGTATTTAAAAAAAGTGCTTGTAAAAGTTAAAAGATAATTTTTGTACATAAATTTCTGCGTGTTTATTTTGCAGACAAGTAAGCTCAAATTTTTTCAAATTAAAAATATATTTCCTTATTTTTATAATCATTTTTTTATACTCAAAATTCAATTAGCATTCCCCTTTTTCTGCTATAATTTAAATATTTGAATTGAACTTATACTGAACATATTACTTTCAATGGTCCTATAGTCAAATTTAAAATGATATTAAAGAAATTTCAAACTACTCTTGAAGTTCAAACCATGTTGACTGGTATAACCTATTTACGGTGAAACCCTTTGAGAAATAGCACAAAAAGTGCCATTTTAGTGCCATATGGCACTTGCATATGGCAGAATTTATAAATAGGATCTAGTTATGAGAAATTGCTTTTGAATGAGCCATTAGGAATCTCTCTATGATGTTGTGTTAGACCGCTAGACCTGTTGAAAAAAAAAAAGGGAGACAGATCAGTGCTACCGATGCAAAAAAGTGATTTTCCTTGTTGTTCAGGGAGGGGGACTCTAACTTCCCGGTACAAGGTTTTGACAATTTTGATTCAAATGGTACACTTTTCATTTTGATCTGACGCCATTTTTGAGGGGTTTGAGGCTTTTTTCGAAATCACCATAAATTTCTTTTCTCAATAAACTTTTACTTTTACAACGAACCGAAATAATAGTTAACGTTCCTGAGTCAGTTTTAAATGGAATTTTTTTTTCATTAGGCAGTTTTTTTTCAAAACACGTTTTCTAACTTTTGGTTACTATGGGCTGTAGTTCGCTCTTTACTAGGTTGCAACTACCGCTGCAACCCTGACACTTTCCCGGGACATGCTTTAAAAAATGAGCCTAGAAAATGACTAAAAAAAAACAACAGCGGATACCGATGCCGATATTCCCGATACGATACATGTGATACCAATGCGCTCGATACAAATACGTGTAATGTCAATACGATCAATACCATATAAAGACCATCTCCAGGGGCTATGGAGGGCCATTTCATTACCAAAGCGATAGACGTTTGAAATTTAAACTGTGTTAAACAAAATGGCTACCTCAAAATGTTCATAGAACTAGTTTGGGAGAGGGGGCCTGTAGGGAGGGAGGGCTATTTGCCCTCCAATCTTTTTGGTAACTTAATTGGTCACTTTTAATTCCCTTTCGAATGAGCTATTACACACTTCTCTACGATGCTCTGGCCACCATTTAGCCCTGCTAGAAAAAAAGGGAGACAGATCAGTGCTAAACATGCAAAAAAACATTTTATTCATTGTTCAAGGTGGGGGACTGTAATTATTCTACACAAGGTTTTGAACCATGCTGATTCCATATGTGCACTTTTCATTTCGATTTGACATCTTTCAGGCTCTTTTTCGAAATCACCATAAGTTTCTTTTCACAATAAACTTTTACTTCTATGATCAACCGAAACAATAGTTACCATTCCTGATTCAATGTCATATGGCGATTTTTTCTCATTAGACAGTTTTTAAAAAAATATTTTTTCTACCTTTGATTACTATGGGCTGTAGTTCGCTCTTTACTAGGTTGCAGCCGCCGCTGCAACCATGATTTGTTACTTATGAATAAAAAATTATTTATTCTTAATACATTTTTAATTACTAGTGATAGTAAGTAATTACTCATAATTACTAATATTTATAATAGTACTTAATGATTAAGTACTTATAATAATTATAAGTAGCAATTTAAAATAATTTCAAGAATTGTTTAAGATATCCTTTATTTTTTCACATGGTATTTACTATTGATCGCAGTTTATGTTGTTAAATTAAATTTTTACGAATTTTATCATTTCTAGATTATTCTTTAATTATGTCCTATTTTCCAGTTGGAAGTACCGAAGAAGAAGCTGATAACTCCTATCAAAAAATAAATGCACATTTAAGCTTGCGATCATTTTTGCTAATATTAACAAGATCTCCTATTAGTATTCATTGCTGCCTCATTATTAGTAAGGTGATACTCTGCTACTTAGTTGATTGATATGGTAATATTTATGTGTTATTTTCAAAAATAGACGAAATTAAATTTTATTTTCATTGTCTATCAAAAGAAAAATGTTGCTATATTAAAATCCTAAAACTTTTTAAATTCTTTTCGTAGTCTTTTCAATAAATTAGTTATTAGTTTAGGATGGGTTTAAAAACTACATTAAAAGGAATTTCTATGTCTGATGTAGCCTATTTCCTAATAAGAGTTAACCAGCCTGTATTGCCAAACCATAATTTTTCTAAGGAATCTATTTAAGCGGATGTCTTTTGGAGTCTAAAATTCTTGTAGGATATTTTTCGTAAAGAATTTTGGTAATTTACAACTGTATTCTAGTACTAATAAAAATTATAGAATATTAGTAAGATATTTTAACGCGATGTTTTTGAGTACTCTTTTTTTTTCTTTTTTTTTTAAATAATAACTTTAGTAACTTGTCCAACATTTAAAATAAATTGATTAAAAAAAAGCATAGTTGAAGCTTCATTGAATATTTGCTTTATGCAAATGAGCAGAATCTTTAAATTAGTCTCATAATAGAAAAAAACAGACTAGTTAAGAGTTTCAGCATCTTCAAAATTATTAATATTATAATATAAATCTACAAAATTACTAATATTATAATTATTAATCTACTTATATACGAAACGTTTGAAGCCAGGGAGGCATACGCAGCCCGGATCTTTCTAGCATAACTTTTCATTGCCAGGTTTACAGTTTCTTTCTGATTTGCTCCAATAAGCATGCCCATGTAAGTAAGGCTGCTAGCAAAAGGACCTTCAGAGAAGGATAAACTTATTGAATTTATATTCCCTTTATAATTGAATCGTGGAACAACTGTTTTATCAGTATTAAAGCTCAAACCAAAAAAATTATAAAGGCGCAAATTATTAAAGCATAAACCAATGTGTTTGTACTCTTTTTGGAGAAGCTCAAACAAAACTCTTAAAAAAAAAACAAGAGAAATAACATAAGAATACCAAAATAAAAAGAAGTAACAAAATAATAATATAAGTTGTTATACTACTACTACTACTACTAACAACTCACCGCAGCACCAAGCTGCCTTAGGCCAACACATCTACGCACGCTCCTCCTCTATCCCAATCTATTCAAAGCCTCCCTTTTTACACCTGCCCACAAAGTTTCCATTTCCTTTAAATCTTTCTTTATGACATCCTCCCACCCCAGACGGGGACAACTTGCTTTCCGTTTAGCCCTAGATGGTTGACCAAAAAGAACAATATTTGGCAATCTGTCATCCTTCATCCGCACAACATGCCCTAGCCACCACAACCTTTCTTTCAGTATAGCCCTAGATAGCGGTATGGAACCACATTTTCGTATAACCTATTGTTTGAAATACGGTCAGTCAGCCGGGTACCCAGAACAATCCTTAAGCAATTTATCTGGAAAATATCTAGCAAATCTTCATCCGCTTTTCGGAGTGTCCATGCTTCAGAGCCATATTTGACCACTGTCATCACTGTAGCTTCTAATAAGTTGTTATAATAAGAACAAAAAAAATAATACGTTAGCCATTTTGTTATAATTGCAAATGGTGATCGTCCCGTTAATCTTGATTGGAAGAGGGGGCTTGCAGATCATTTAGTATTTCTGGTAAGGGCTTGCAGATCATTTAGGCTTTGTTTCAGTTATATATTTAGCATTTATTTTAATGTTTCATTCATTTTTTTTTGTTTTTTTTGTTCATTGTAATGTATTATTTCTATTTTGACTCGATTTCTTAATTTCTATTCCTTTTTGTTTTGATTTGTACATTTATAAGAATTTTTTGTTTTAAGTTAGACTTGAAACAAATTCTCTACCCCACCCCCTTTAATGTACAATATTTGTCCCTACAATCCAATTCTGAAATTAAGTCCTTAAAAAGGATAGTTTTAGTGCAATTTTTCGCGATTTTTAGAGGATGTTGAGGGGTGAATTTCACTGAGGGGTGCTGAGGGGTGTTGAACTACAGTGTTTTGCCATATAACGGCTAAGTGGTATTAAATTAAAACAGTCAAGACATGGTGAGTGGGAAGATGAACTAAATCAGAATACACAATGGACTCATTCAAGGTTGTCAAAAGAGTGTATTTGTGACATATCTGAAAAGGCTAAAGAAATTGAGATGAAACTTTCAGGGCTTATTGAGGGGATTGGTTGATTAATATTGGTCTATAATAAGGTATGGAACATAATGGGGTCGGAATCCCTTCAGCCCTCTAGAATCCCAAAGATAATGAAGATTTTCAACCCATTTATTTGAATACTATTTCTCGTGTTCTTCCATCAAAAGTACTATGTTACAACTATTCGTAAATTTTGCTTCAAAAATTTGAGTAAGAGACAAAAAGTAAACCAAAATCTTAATTCTTGTGGAAAAAAGGCAAAAATATTTAAAAACATTCTTTTCTTAACTAATGAAAAATACTAAGTCAATTTAAAACAAAAAGAAACTAATTTAAAAATTTTCTTCCACAAATAAACTTTTCCAAAGAAAAGCCAAGAGCTTAATTAACTAAACACGGAACAGAAATAAAATCAAATAATACCTCAACCATATATTTAAATAGTATTTCGTATATTCAATAATATTTCCAAAACTATATTTAATGGTTATTACATAGGTAGCGCTATTGCGCTGCCTGAGTAACGATTGCTGCGGGTACAACGCATTTGGTTGCCCCTTCATCAACACCTCACTCTTATTTTATTTTTTAGTTGTTTTTTATTATTTTCTCAGTTTTATTTTATAATATTTTATATTTTTTTTTATATTTCATAGTTTTTTCTATTGCTTTTAAAAATGTTTCTCATGGTTCTAATTAAATTACCTTTGTGTTCCAGGAGTCTCACTTACAGAATTGGGACAATATTGAAACTTTAGCGTAAAGAGCGAGGTGTTGAGGATGGGGTAACCCCCCTCGTATACGAAATAGTTCCTTTTTATTTTAAGTTTTAATGTTGCTCCTAACTTTCAGTTGAAAAAAATTGTTTTCTTATTCAATTTGTTTTCGTTTGCCAGATAATGCCTGGAAATATGGCTCCACGTCCATGGGAAAATTGCCCCGTTCCGCGGAAATAATCTCTAGACAATTCAATCCCGGTGAAAAGTTATCTCAGACAAATACCCTTAACATCTCCACTCGTAAAATTGAGTCGGCAAAGAAAAGCAAGACATATAAAAACAATTTCATATAGGAATGTTGGCAAAGTCTACTAGTTAAAATTTTCCGTGGAAACTTCCCTGCCCATGGAAAATTCTCCTCTTGCAAATCCCCCCCTACGCAAATTATGTATACATAATTTGCAATAACAAATACTATACGTAAACAATGGGCAAATTTTATAACTGAAAGACTTTTCCCTAGGGGCATTAAGGGGTCAAGATATCTCCGAAAGGATGGTTGTTTGGCCTTCCAACAATGCTAAACAAAATAGCTATCTTAAAATTTTGATCAGACAATTTCGAGAACAAAGAGACGTTGCAAGGGGCCAAGTTGCCCTCCGATTTTTTTGTCACTTAAAAGGGCACTATAACTTTTGGTTTTCTTTTGAATGAGCCTTCTCCTGAAATTCTAAGACTTTTTGGTCGATACGATCAACCCCGAAAAAAAATCACGCATCCGTGATCTTTCTTCTGGAAAAAAATTTAAAATTCCACATTTTGGAAGATAGGGGCTTGAAGCTTCTACATGAGGGTTCTCTGATGCTTTGAATCTGATGATGTTGTTTTCATTAAGATTCTTTGGTTTTAAGGGATGTATTTCAGGCTGGTAGACTTTGATAGGTAGCACTAAAGTTAATAAAACCTATATATTTGGAATCAGCATAATAAGCCAATTCTTCTGACCTATAATTATCAAAATTTCGTTTTTGGAGTTTCGGTTACAATTGAGCCGCGTCGCTCCTTACTTACAGTTCGTTACCACGAACTGTTTGATGCCTCCGAGCCACAGTATTTATATGATGGGTCAGATCAGGTGTCTCTTTGAAGAAGTCAGGTTACTAAAATATGTTATTATTTGTCTGATGTTTTATCTTAGCCCTGACCCACGTCACTTTTCCAGATGGAAATTTTTTTAAGAAATCGGCACTATTTAAGTGAATTTTTAAAGCTTAACTTTACAATTAAAGATTCCAAGTGTGGTACGGAAAGAGAAAACACTGAAAAGCTAACAAGAGTTCGATTTGAGGACAGAAAAAGAGTATCATGGCAATTAAAATACACTTCTTAGTTCCCTTTTTGGTAAATAATACCCTAAATACGAAGAAAGTAGACTTGTTAGTTGACTCAGTTCGGTTAAATCGAACGCAACTTTGCTGAGATCCACTTTAAAAATCAGACTGAAACCGCTCGTTTGGAAATAACTTTATATTTTTATTTTTTTTCAACACATGATCCAGCGTAAATAAAATAAAAAGTATTTTCTTTATGTTTTTTATGTAATGATGAGTTGTTTCATACGACATCTATGACCCGAGTGCCTGAGACCACCGCTTAACATGGATACCGCTTGTAAATTAGTGTGTTTCTCCACTGGTTTTTGCACCTTGTTTTCCGTCATCCACCAAGTCAGTCGGCACCTTAAACATAGCTTATCCGATCTGAGGTTGAGAATCCTTGCATTATTTTCTTTTAGAGAAATTATTAACTGATTCATTTTCTTCTTCAATGGAACTGATTGAAGGGTAAAGACTCTACTTCCCACAAACATTTTTGTTCTTCTTATTCACAGTGAGGTCAACCCTAGGAGTGTATCAATTAACACACGAAAGACAAGGCCCGATTAAATGATTTTGTCAACGACATTGAAAGTGAGGTATGGCTAATAGATGCTGTAGAAACATTAGCAGTAAAAATGCTCTCTTTATCCTTGAGGAAGAAAAACAGTTGTTCAGAATGAGAATATCGAAACAAGTTTACCTGATTTTTTTTTCAATATGGAAGTTTAAAATTAAACCTGCTATTGTATATAATAAGTTTAAAATATTTAGAATTGTTTAATAGTTTTGAATTAAGTAATAACTTTTTTATGCATATGATTCCTCTTGGAGAGGCCAACAACTAAATTAGTTCCAATATATGATGGGGACTGCTCCCTCCTCAACCCTGTGCTGTTTGTGCTATATTTCTATAGTTCTTTTTAGAATTCTTCTAATTCAAGTTCTTTGGTCCTTGTCACTAATGTAGCCCTGATAATACATTTTTCATTGTTTTCTTCATCGTTTGATTTAGTGTATATGAGGCGCTTTAATCTAGACTGTCTACACTCAATGAAATTTAGTTTTTCATTAAGTGACCACAATGGGATTATAGACAAAGTATTAAATGAAATGACGTGAAATGTGAATATAATTAAAAAAGGAATATAATAGTCAGATCATAGGCAGCGCAACAGCGCTGCCTAGGTAAAGAACGATGTTGGCACAATGTTGGCAATATTTTTTTTTTCCATACCCGGGCACTTAGCATCAAAGGAGTTGTCATAGAAACTTCGAAAAGGGCTCATTCGATTAGAAATTGGAGTGGCTAGTGCCCTTTGTAATAGTCGAAAGTGATTGGAAGGAAACTAGCCCCACCCCCCACGGCCATCCAATCAAAATTTTGAGATAGCCATTTTGTTCAGTGTAGCTGATTTCCAGGTAGAAAATATGTTTTTGAGGAGGAAACTCCCCAAAACCCTCGGGGCAAGGGTTTTGCATTATGCCCTGAGGGCATATAAGAAGGATGTTGGCAGAATTTATTATTTATTTTTTTTCTTTAGAGCAGGGCACTTTGTATCGAATATGTTGTCGTAGAAACTTCGAAAAGGGTTCATTCAATTGGAAATTGGAGTGGCTTGTTCCCTTTTTAATAGTCGAAAGTGATTGGAAAGCAACTAAAACCCCTTCCACACCCCCTATTCCCGAAACATATCCAATAAAAATTTTGAGATAGCCATTTTGTTCAGCGTAGTTGATTTCCAGATACAAATTATGTTTTTGAGGAGGACACTCCCCCGCAGCCCTCAGGGCAAGGGTTGTAAGTTATGCCCTGGGGGCAAATAACGTTTTTATAGAACGCGTTGTCATAGAAACTTCAAAAAAGCTCATTCGATTGGAAATTGAAATGGCTAGTGCCCTTTTTAATAGTCAAAAATAATTGGAAGACAACTAACACCCCTTTCACGCCCACCATTCCCCGAAACACATCCAATCAAAATTTTGAGATAGCCATTTTGTTCCACGAAGTTTAAAATTCAGGAAATTATACCTTTGAGCAGGACACTCCCCCCCCCACAGTCTTCAGGGCAAGGGTCATAAGGTATGCCCTGGGGGCATGTAAGTTTTTATTTAAATCTTTATCGTTAAAACTTGAAATAGGGTTCAATCGAATGGAAATTCAAACGTCTAGTGTCCTTTTTAATAGCCAAAAAGTGATGTGAAGGCAACTAACCCCCTGCTCACCCCCCCCTTTTCCCCAAACACATCCAATCAGTATTTTTTGATAGCCATTTTGTTCAGGGTCGTGGATTACCAAATAGAAATTATGTTTTTGAGGAGGACACTTCCCCACAGCTCTCAGGGCAAGGGTTGTAACTTATGCCCTGGGTGCATGTAAGGTTCTTATAGAACGCGTTGTCGTAGAAACTTCAAAAAGGGCTCACTTGATTGGAAATTGAAATGGCTATTGGCCTTTTTAATAGTCGAAAGTGATTGGAAGACAACTAACACTCCTTCCACGCCCAACATTTCCCCAAACATATCCAATAAGAATTTTGAGATAGCCATTTTGTTCCACGCAGTTTAAAGTTCAGGAAATTATACCTTTGGGCAGGGCAATCTCCCCACAGTCTTCAGGGCATGGGTTAAAGTTATGCCCTGGGGGCATATAAGGTTTTTATTGAAATCTTTGTCGTAGAAACTTCAAAATGGCTCATTCGATTGGAAATTGTCCTATTTAATAGTTGAAAGTGATTTGATGCCAACTAACCCCCCTCTCACGCCTACCTTTTCCCCAAAAACATCCGATCAAAATTTTTAGATAGCCATTTTATTCAACCTAGTTGAAAGTTTGGGAAATTAGGTCTTTAAGGATTACAACTCATCCCCCCACAACCCTCAGGGCAAGGGTTGTAAGTTATGCCCTTGGATCATGTGAGGTTTTTATAGAAAGCAATGTTGTATAGGGGTTTTGAGCACAATTTATGTTAATTTCTGCTCGTTTGAGTTTGACTCGGTTATTTGTTGTAATTTCTGTTCGTTTTGGGTCTTATTTATTTATTGATGCTGATTTGCGGTAGTTTCACGCTTTGTGGATTATTTGATTTTATTTTTGCTTATTTTTGTTTAATGGAGTTCTTTACTTTTTGCATTGAAAAACTTATTTTGTGGAAAAAGTTTTTTTTTTAACTGATTAATAGAAACATTGTGCGTGTGGTCAAGTAATAATTTGATTGTTTTGGTGTTTTCTTTTAATATATATTCTAGAGCTAGTACCTGCATAGTCTAACAATATCCCTGGGAATCAAGGGGGCTAAGAGTAATCTCTACTTCCTCACTCTTTTACATATTTATCTGAAGGCTCAAGGAAAATTAAGAGATTTGGACATAAAAACAAACTTTTTTACATTCAAGCTCATTTCTCCTACTTACCCAAGGATCTGATGTCTGGAGCCCATCTAATGCTTAGGTTTTTCTTCATTTTGGCATCCCAAGATTTAGTTTGACCTCCATGGTCACTGGGAAGGTGTCACCACCTTTTCTTCCACTGGGATGGGGACAGGTCTCACATCCATATAGCAAAATGAAACAAATAGCCTACAGGCCATATAGATCTTAAGCTTGGTCTTTGGACTTATGTATCTTCAGGTCCAAAATGGCTTCTGTAGTTGGCCAAAAGCCCTTCATGCCTTATTAATTATAGCCTTGATATTCTTTTGGGTGCAACCCTCGGTATCAAGGGTTGCTTCAAAACCCTTCATTTTGATATGCTATGTGTAAAGTGTCTATTGCTTTGACAGTTCATTCAGCTAGAAGTGATCCACCATGTTTGTATTCAATATTATTTTTTTTCACAGCTGCTTGGCTTGATTCCATTCTTATTCTATGGGGTGTTTGAAGATCCAATCAATTATGTATTTGAAGAGGATCTGTGAAACTTCTAAATTATTATACCTAAATTTATTAGATCTCTAACCGATCAACTTAGTTAAAAGAAGCTTAACATTATTTTTGATAATCTGCAAAGACTGTGCACATCTTTAGGGACAAATGTGCCATTGCGTGGCATCACTGCCTCTGAAAGCAGAAAGTTTCAGACAGTCTTTATTTAAAATAAAGACTTTGTACGTCTTTAGGGACAAATTTGTCATTTCTGGGCATCACTACATCTGAAACCAGAAAGCTCAGAATATAGTTTTCAATAATTTTAAGTGAAATGGATCTCTTATAATTTTTAATTCCATAACTTTTTGGTACCCTTTGGACTAAAATTATTGTTGTGCACCATAAAATGGCAAAAAAAAATCCAGCCATCCTATTTGCTAATTAAGAAGTGTGTTAGTACTTGTGCTTTCTGTTTGAAAGAACATTTTTGTCCAAAGGGTATCAAAATGGTCCTTGGACCATTGATTTTTCATATTTACACCTGGATGAAAAAAAACAAATTAACATATAGGCTATCCATGATTTTTCTTCTCACAAAAATGCAAAATTCCAATTGGTTGCAGATAGGGGCTTGAATACTGTTCAACGGTTTTTTTTTTTAAATGATTAGCTTGATGGTATACTTTTAATCAAGATCACCCACTTTTATGCAGGTGGTTTTCCCTTTTTACTCATAAGTGTTGATGTGTAACTTTGGGCTTAGCATATTTTACATATTTAAAATCACCATAAAAAGTCAATCCTTTTGATCTGTATATTATTGTCAAAACTACTTTTTTCGGAGTTTTGTTTACTTTTAGCCCAAGTTGTTCCTTACATTTTGTTTGTTACCACACACTGTTTGGTCTTTGAAATAAGATACTCAGTTAGCAAAAGAATTTGAAGTTAAAACTAAACATTCTGTGTCTACCAATAAAAAAAAAAAAAAAAAAAAAAAACTATTGGATTATGGATGTTTTAACCTAGTTATGAATCTTATATAAGGTATTTTGCAAAAGTTGTAACCAGACTTCCTATAAATTGTTTATGACTTCGTGTCATCCTGTTAGTGCATACTCTTTCAAGGCCAGGGTATAAAAACTAGAGCATTTCGACAGTACCCAACCTCAGACAATTATTTCGTTTAAGACCTATATTTTCTAAAAAAAAGAACTGTGTTCTCATAATATTGAACTTGATTTAGTTAATTTCAGATATGTAGAATTGGCTAACTACATTTTTGTAAAGCCTTATGGCATCATTCTTGTCTATTCTTCGAAAGCACATGCTTTAATATAAAATTTTTACTTTATGATATGAAGAAAATTTTGTGTTGTACTGATTTTCTGGGTAGTTTGAACTTTTTTTGACACTTTTTCTTCTATATTCTTGTTTTTTAAAAATATCATTGTTATATGTTTTGCGAATAGTCAACTACCAGAATCATCATTCCAAATCTTCTCCCTGTTCACAATGGAGTACCCCAATGTACTCTCTAAAGTGTCCATCTTTTTTCAGTTATGACTGACAGTCTTACTAAGGAATATCACAACAGATAGAAATTTCCAGATGACCTTACAGTCATTGAAACCTGCTGTAGAAATTTAATAAGTAACTCTATGAGTATCTTCAACGTAACATCAGCCTATGATGGCTTTGAGTTAGGCATGAGATTAAACACTTTTAAATCCACGATTATGTTAGTTTGTTCAGTTTAGAGCCTCGATGATGTTCTAAATTTTAAAACAGGGGGTTTTGGTCATCTTGGAAGGTATATGAAATAGGCAAATGAATTTTTCAGCTTAGAGCCTCAATGATTTCTGCAGAATGCCTTTGAAGCCTATATCTCCTCCACTCCCAACTTTCCTAAAATGATTGTGTTATATAAATAAAATCTTTTGAAATAGACCCAAAGCTCTAATGAGGACCCAGGAAAGTGTTCAGATCCTTATATCTGAATGATGTTTTGTAAAAGAGGAAAAAAGACTAAAAAAAAACTCTTTGTCAAAAAATTAAATATTCTTTGTCAGAGCTTAGGTTGGTGTAGACCTGTCTTCTATGCTATCGTCTAAGACCTAGAAATAATGAAACGGAAAAGAGAGTACGTTAACGAAATTTTAATGGGGGTATGTTTGTGCCCAGAACCCTTAGCATCTGAAAGTTTCGTTTAGCATAATAAAATGTTTCCAAGCTATTCCTTAGTGATGGAAATTCAAGTTGTTCATTGTGGACTGCAATGCCTACATCAAAATCTCTAGGCTATTATCATCCTCAGGGCTATTGAATTTTCATTTCTTTGACTCAACTACTTTCCATTGTAGCAGATATTCGCTCCTTGACATGACCCCTTCCCATCAATGCATAATAAGTGTCTGTTATAGTGTGTGATGTGTACGTTTATATTTTAATATCTGCTTGTTTTAAGAGTGACTCATTATGTGCCTTCATTTTCGCTTGTTTTAGGTTTTTATGTAACACTTTGCTTAGATTTGAATAATTCTTTTTCGGAAAATGGGTTTTAAATTAATAAAATATAAATGACGGGTTTTCCAATAAATGATAATGATAATAATAAAATATAAAAAAAGGTAAATTTAAGCATTAGCTTTTGAATGACCTCTTCTCCGGCTCTATGATTTGGATCAGATGATTCTAGATAAGGGGCTTTTAGCTGTCTTGGAAAGTAGATAAGATAAGTAAGTGAAATTTCCAGGAATAAATTCAGAGCCTCATTGATGCCCGCATAAGGTTTTTTGAAGATTATATTTCCACATCTTTCCGCTTCAATGGGCGTAAATTTTAATAAACACGACTCTGACTACTTGCGATTGTGACTGCTATTGCTCCGATCTCGACTGCTACTACCACTTCTACTTCTACTACTACTACTACTACTATTCCTACTACTAGTGAACTGAATCAAGACAATTCATCTCATTTGTCAAAAGGGCTTATCTGCAATATCTCAGGAATGACTAATGCTATTTAGTTGAAAGTTTTAGGGAGTGTTGAGGGGGGATGTTCAACAAAATCAGAAGACACTAAACCTTTTGGGCTTATGCTTAAAGCAAGAGGCTAGAGCTTAAAGTTCAGATGAAATATACAAAATTATTACTAATCATTTGGACCCACATTGGAATTCATTAATGCTGTAAAAAGGAGAAAGAGGATGATGATTGCTCTTAAATCACTTTTGCCTCTTAGAAAGTTACCTACGGTTATTAAGGGAAGCTAATTTTGAGCTTATTTCCAGGGCGTTTTTCCTGAATTTACAATACACACCAAACTTTGTGCTCGGTTATATAGTAATATAAAGGCATGATTTTACGAGATGCACATTAATGTGCCCAAGATCAATTGCTTGATTAAATTGGCCCTAGCCTAATATATCCCTATCCTAACCTAATTTAATCAATTTGGCCCTACCCCAGTTCAATTAATTTAGGGTCTAAGGCCCTAAATTGATGCAGTTTGTATATATTGAATATCCTATAGATGGAATAGACTGCCAATTTATCAGAAGATATTGTTGCGTTTATGCCTTATTAAGTCCCATTAAGGCTTTTCTGTCTATTTTTTCTTGCCATAAGAATACGCCTTGTGTGTTTCATGGTGGTGGGACAAGATTAATTTTCTTAGAATCATCCATTTGACCATTTATGGCCAAGTCAAGACCCTCATCTAAATCAACGGATGGACAAATGGAATTTAAAACTTAGAATTTTTTCTTACTTCCTCTCTGCTCAAAGAAAACTCCTTTGAAAGCTAATTAGGTTAATATAATTTATTATTCCTAACTAAAATAATTGACTGTGGAGCCATCGAATAAAAACACTATATGTTTTAAATCCATTTAGAAGCACCTTTTACTGATAATTTTTTTGTTATGTTATACAGAAGTAAACCAAAGCAAAAGTAGTAAAGTAATAAGTAAAATGGAAGTAAGACAAGTAAAACCAAAGTGGTAAGTAGTAAAGCCAAATCAAATTTTGTAATAAAATCGATTTGGCTTACGATTTATTTCCCGTTAATTGCTTTCTCCCAATTCTTTCCTTGCAAAATCATCTAGTCTGACATTGCTATAAATTGACCTCAATAAAGTAAGTGTAGGTTAAAATCTTAAAATTTATTCGAGCTCAGATCAAGTATATTAGGCATAAATTAGAATGATGTTCATAATGATGCTTCGACTGAAAAAATATTAATTGAAAATTTATTTCAGAATTCATTTCTAGAGCTTGAAGATGCAATAGGTGAAGCAGTATTAATTGATTCATAGGATGAAGGTGATTTGGAGAAGAAAGTTTAAAAAAAGTATTATTTTTTTCCATTCCATTTTTTTCTGCATTGGGATTTTTAATCTGCATACTTATCTCTGCTCATCCAGCCCGTATTTTAGGAGTTTCATAGTTATCTAAATATATTATAAATACCTTTGTTTCTTTAAGCATGGCTTTTTTTTACTGGAGACATAAGCATTAAACTGTAATTTTAATATGTCTATTTTAAATAAGTAAGGGGGGCCTTAATTGTGATGGTGTTGGGGTGAACGGTCTCAGAGGTTAGAAGGGTCTCAGATTCAAAGAAATATTATTAATATCAGTAATAATAATTTTTTTTAGAACAAATTTGGATTTTGTATGATCTAACCTTTAAATAAACTTGAATCGAAAGGGCCTACACTAAAATCCTGGGTACAGTGCTGGTCAGTACAACCATGGTGACGAGGGTTGGGTGGGGTAGGTACGGCTGGGTCTTCGAGCAAGACTAAAAAGTTTCTTTCAAAAGACTACTGGTTCAAACAATGAATTTTGGGAGCTAATATAACACTTTCTGGACTCTCCAAAGCTCCTTCCATATCTGGGAAATAATTATGTCTAATAATTTTTAGATATAAGACTTTTAAGGGCCAACGAGTTAACAAAAACGTTTTGGCTCTATACTGGTAGCCATCCTTTTCAAAGACAAAGAAAATTTCTGGATAATTGTTTTTGCTTTTTATTGTATTATTTTTAATTACTTTTCTTCTGCAGTTGCAATTTGAAAATTGAAAGATGAATGTAAGATGTAAGTTGCTCATTTCTTATAGGATTAATTAAAAAAACTTTTTCCACAAAATAAGTTTTTCAAAAAAAGTCAAGAACTCCATTTAACCATAAATGATCTGATATAGATTTAAATTATCTACCAAGAATACAACTATTACAAATCAGTATCAATAAATAAATGAAACTTAAAACAAACTGAAAATAAAATAAATAACAGAGTCAAACTCAAAACAAGCAGAAATAAATATGAGTAGGGTTCTAAATCCCTATGCTTTCTAAAAGCCAGAATATAACTTGTACTTTACTGAAAAAAATTCAAATGAATTTACTGAAAAAAATGTTGATTTATTAAAGTTATAAAAATGAAAACATTTAAAATAATTTTTTATGCTTATGATATACCCAGAAAAGTAAATGTTTTAACTTTTGTAAAAAAAAAAAAAAAAAAAGTTTTTTTATTGCCTATATGAAAAACCATTTAGTTTTTTCGTTTCAAAACACTGGAGACTCAATACTCGTATTTGAGGATTGGACCCGATCCCCCCCCCCCCAATTATATTTTGTAGATGGGTTTAATTGATATTATGTGCATTTTTTCGATAGAAATCGAATTTGTTCCGAAATAATTGTTACAACATAAATACAGAATAATATAGAAATGTCAGGTTTTTCCGAGGAGCATTAGGCTAGACAAAACAGTCTTATAGCATCATAATTAAGAGAATTAAACAGCGAAAAAAATGAAGCAGCAACTTTATTATGATACATAGTTACCTTTTGCTTGGACTTCCAGAGACACCAAGGGCATCAAGGAGAGCGTAGCTAGGGCATCAAGGAGAGCTTAGCATGTAGAGGCGTAACTAGGGTTTTGAGCACCCAGGTACAATGTTTGTTGTCCCCACAATCACTGTAATAATATAAGCAGATCAATATATTGACGAGAAAACCGCCCCCTCAAATAATATTTAATGCGCAAACCCCCAAAATTTTTGTCCGACTCGTACAAAAGTAAAAAAATAAATATACATAAACAAGTTTTTATTTCGTTTTGTATTATTTTCGTACAGTTCTTACGAATAAGGGCGCAAAATGTTTTGTTTTCTGTTATTTTAAAACAAAATGATAAGGTATTATTAATATTAGGCATTTTAAATGCACTCTGCGTCATCATTGTGTGTACATACATCTGTTGCACAAATGGGGGGGGGACTTATATTCTGACAGAAGTAGCTGCTCATAGCCAATCTTATGTGGACTGTCTTTTGGTTTTTGCAGGTGTTCGCTGGTTTCAAACATAATAGGAAAGATATAGCTGAGCGAACTTGAGACTTTTCAGTTCAGTTCTTTAGAAACATTTTGAATGTCATCAGTTGATGCTCCAAGGGGAGTACGCCAAATAATGTTAAAATATGAGTTTGATTTCAGTTTTGCATATGCACCTTGGTTAGAGTTTGCTATAAATTCCACAAATGTAATTGCGTCAGCTTTGTTAAGTATCACAGCACGCCATTCATCCTTTCCAGGTTTTAGGATGACAATTCTTGAAAGTAGAACTGCTAGCTACAGGGTCCAGAACATCTTTACTGGCATTTGGGTTTTCAAGATGTTTGGGAGCATTTTTAACGACAACAGTAAATGTAGGCTTTTCAGGTACTGGTATAGGTACAGAATTCTGAGGTACACTCTTAACTCCCTGAAAATTACTTGTAAAACTCGTTTAACCTACGGTAAAGGGTCGCAGTAGTTTCCTCCGAAACCACAGCCACTTTACCTGGTTCGAATATGACAAATCTGGGGAGAGACGCTTTTTTCTTATCATAAGTATCAAATACCAGTATAATATCCTGGATGTTTTCATTCAGTTTATGTCGATCATTTGGTTGCGTTGACATAGCGAGAGCCCACAAAACTTTCTTTGGCTCAATAATTTCTTCCGCATTATAGAAATCGCATGCAATATTTTCAATCGAGTCTATCGCACAACGCACTTTGCTTGCTCACGGAATAAAGTTCGATGGAGAATTACCAAGGGAGTCTGACTAACAAGGGAAGTGTCATTTCCTTCTCACCTGATTCCCACAGTTTAAGGGAAAACTCTCCCAGTAGTTGCAAGCAGATGATTTTGTAGACCTTTAGACGCCGGAAGTGAAGTGTCTGTTGCCCCCTACTGACGGTGGCAACCCTGTAACTAACTTACTATTGTCACTAAACAAATGTTAATCGTATGCTCATGAGAGAGAATGTTATCTTAACTTACTATGCGAGTAAGCAAAGTGGGTATTTTCTCATCCTAATAACTGAGTGATTGTTTGATAAGATTAAATGAGTGGGATATGAAAAATGTCGATACTCATGTCAGTGTAATTAAAATGGGAACAGCGGATTTTTCCACGGGGAAAAAAAATTACTCAAAAAATGTGAAACTTCCTCATTATTCAAAAGCGTAACATAATTGTCACATAAATTTAGGACCGTAACGTAAAACGTACCGTTTTATTTAAAACGTACTAAAATTGTTACGAACGTAACCTCGGTGGCAACCCTGCCCGCTAGCGGCAAAGAAAAAAAAAAAAAAAAAAAAAAAAAAAAAAAAGGAAAAGGACACATCAATGCTTCCTATGCGAAAAAAGCATCGTCTTACTACATCGTCTTATTTTCCGTCTTACTCTAGATGGGGGACTATAACTCATTGTTGGGCTTTTTGGCTAAGGTGATTCTAATGATGCAGTTTTTATTTAGACCCAATGCAATTTCACAAAATAATGCTATTTTTCAAAATGTCAATAAATTTTTCACAATAAACGTTTACCATTAATGTTAACGGAAATGACAGTTCCATTGCTTAATCAACTTCAAAAGGCGGTTCTTCCTCACTTGACAGTTTTCTTTTCAAAACACGTTTTTAAATTTTCGGTTGCTATGGGCTAGAGTCTGTTCTTTACTTTGTTGCATCCGATGCTGCAATCGCAACAAAAAAGTTTAGTGCAAACCGTGCCACTGCGAAATGGCGTTTTCTGGCATTATGTGCCAAAAAACAAATGTTTTTGCCCAAAGAGTCAAAATGGCTGGGAATCCAAATTTTAAGATATCAACTCGATTTGTCATGGTCTTAGGTCTATTTGTCAAGGTCTATTTGTCAAGGGTCTAAAACCCTTGGCCGGATATTTTGAGCCCTCCATCTGGAAAAGGGGAGGAAACTCTTTTTTTGCAGGGTTAGCATGTATCTCATATATTTATTTCTAATTATTTTTTTTTTCTGCCAAGACTAACAGGTTACCGTAAAATCGCAGAGAGATTAGTAATGGCCCATTTAAGAGCTACTGCCTCCCTACCTGCCTAGGTGTTATATGGCATCTTTTGGAGTGGAAAGATTTGGAAGGATAATATAGGCACCATTTTAAAATCCATGGTCGATAATCCTTTACCGGAGGTTCGCAAGTTTACAATGGCCCTAAATTATGTCAATTACCCTTTGTTCAGAGATAGGTTTTAGCAGAAAACGCAGTTGTTTATGATTTTGTTTTCGCAGGGTTATACTCTCAAAACAACACACATACATGAGCGTAATGGACTGGCCTCTCCCAGGCCATTCAGCGTGGCCCCAGGTGGCGATAGGGGAACGCTCTAGAGATATGTAGGGTACCTTTATAGGAGGCACGGACCAAGGGGGACCTTGTCCCTGGGGGTCCATAATAGAAACTGGGGCACCCTCGCCCGGGGTCATAAATACAGGCGGAGGAGGAAGAAGGCCCCTCAAATGTACACTCAAAAGGGCCCACTGGTTTGTCCACAAGTCCCATGAGTTGCAAACCTTCTCCCAGTAATGGGTTAAATTGCAGGATGATGCAGAACATCATCGCGGGAGGATCCTCTATAGGAGGACAACTGTGGCAGGGCGTAAGATCCATATCTATTTACAACGGCCTCTGAAAAGGGCTGCCTCAAGCTTTTCGGGGCACCTGCAAGACTGGGGACCTTGCGGTCAACTCTATTCCCACTTGAGGAGTGGCGCCCCTCGAGGTAATAATAGCCTAGTAAACGAAACAGAATTTGTACGGGATTCTGACTAATGGATAATTCTTCTGGGCTTGGTATGTTTTGTTGGGCGTCTTTGGTCTGAAAAAACTCTTCCTAGCTAATTTATCTATTATGGGCTGCCTCCCCGTAGTAGCATAATATTTGTAGGCATGAATATATAATGAGACGGAGGTAATAGACTTGAGACTGTCTGTGCAGGATTTTGACTCTTGTTGATAGAAGAGCATCGCCAAGTGCTGAAAACCATGTTGTGAACAAGATGGGCCCAGAATTGCACAAAACCTCCATTCATAGAGGTCTCAAGGACTTCTGGCTGTCCGGTTCTAAGCCGGCTTAAGCACTCCGGTGTAGACTTGAGAAGATATGTGATCCCCGTCATGCACTGGTATCCGGGATCATTGCTTTTCCTGAGGTGAAAATAATTTCAATGATTTAAAGAACATGAAAATTGGAACATGGAATGTTACGATATTAAAAAATTACTATCGTGTCGATATTTTGACTGACGAATTCAGACGATTCGAACTGGACTTATTAGGAATTTGAGAAACTCATATCCCAGGGGTAGGAAGCATGAAATTAGGTGATATAGAATTTGTTTACTCAGGCAGGAAGGATGGGGTACATAGACAGGGAGTAGGGCTGATAATGATTGAGGAAGCTGCTAAGTCTTGTTTAGGCTGGGAAGGTATTAATAATAGAATACTAATTGCTCATTTTATGACTAGAAAGTTCAGGATATCAGTTATAGCAGTATACGCCCCTGTAGAACCGACTGACGGAAATACTAGTGGCTCAGATAAACTTTCTTTACAACTACAAAAA
Source organism: Artemia sp. Qi Xiang Cuo (assembly GCF_049724085.1). NCBI lineage: Eukaryota > Metazoa > Arthropoda > Branchiopoda > Anostraca > Artemiidae > Artemia > Artemia sp. Qi Xiang Cuo. Next base: position 2,055,123 of record NW_028300808.1, read on the forward strand.
CAAAAAGGTAAGGTTCAAGGTAGACATGTGGTGTTTTTACAAGAAGATTTTAATACCAATACCAGCGAGGACAGAAATGAGCAAGGCCCTATCCTAGGCAATACTGGAGTTAAACTGGGAGATTCCAATAGCAGAAGACTTTTGCAGCTTTGTGAATGCAGCACTCCAGCTGTTGAAGGCGCAGTGTATGGTCATAAAATGGCTCGTATATGTAAAAATTATTTACGTGATGGTAAGACAGCTAACCTTGTTGATTATGTTATAGTAAACCGAAGACTGTAAGGATCAATACAGGATACTAGGGTATATAGGAGAGCTGCTATTGATGTTAAAAGTAAAGATCACCATCTAGTAGTGTCTAGGGTTAATTTAAAGCTGAAATATCGGAAGGGTAACTACCTCCCGGGAAGTTATGATGTTGGTAGACTCAAGGATGAGAATTTGAGAGAAACTTTCCAGGAACAGTTGAATACGAAACTTGAGAGTTTAAAATTTGATAATGTGGAAGATGGTTGGAATAATTTTAGAAAAATAATTTGTGAAGTTTCGGAAGGTGTATTAGGGAAGAAAGCTAGAACTGCAGCTAAGAATATTAGTGAAAAAGCTCTATGTTTAATAGAAAGGAGAAAGGACTTGTACAAAAATTTTCTGAGTGATAGATCATGTGAAAACAAAAGGAATATAAAGAAAGTGGAGAAAGCATTAAAATATGAACTAAGGAGGTATGAAGTGGATGCCATGGAAAAATTGCCGGGGATCTGGAAGATGCAGCTAGATGGCATAATAGTAAAATATTGTACTGGCACGTTAATAAATTGAGAGGGAGTAGTCAATCCGGACTTGTCCCAGTTAAAGGTAGGAACGGGGTCGCAATTAGTGATAAGGAAAAAACTAAAGAGAGATGGGCCGAACATTTTGAGAACTTGCTTAACCGAGAGAGAGTTGCAGTAAAAAATATAGAGGAAAATGAAAAAATTTTTGACACCTTGGATGTGAAGGAAGATTTGTTTTGTGAGGAGGAATTAGCAACAGTACTAAAAGGATTAAAGAATAATGTGGCTCAAGTTGCTGATAGAGTGGTAAATGAGTTTCTTAAATATGGTGGCTCTCAGTTTAGAAATAATTTACTGAAGATTATGAATAGGATTTTTGAAAAATGAGAAGTACCTAAGGATCTTAGGAAAACCTTAATTAAGCCACTTTAAAAGAAAGGTGACAAAAGTGAGTGTGGTAATTATCCAGACATTAGTCTGGTCTCTGTAGGTAGCAAATTACTTAGTAATATGATACTTTTTAGACTGAGAGATGCCGTACACAAAGTTTTAAGAGAAGAACAGTGCAGTTTTAGGAAAGTTAGAGGATGTTTCGACCAAATTCTCACCCATAGGCTAATAATTGATAAGTGCCAGGGTTTTCTAACGCCTTTGGTCTTCAGTTTTATTGTTCATGAGCAAGTGTTCGACTTTGTTGATAGAAGAGCTTTGTCAAAGGTTTTACCCTTGTACAGTATACCAGACAAATACTCTAAAGTGGTTAATGCTATGTACGAGAATAACACTGCTGCGGTTAAGGTAGGAAATGAGGTTAGCATCTGTTTTTTTTATTAAATCAAGAGTTAAGCAGGGTTGTGTTCTATCCCCCTTTATATGAGATTATTTTGATGGACTTTGTTTTAAGGAACACAGGAAAGGCAATGGGAGACCACGGAATCAAATGGGGAGGAAAAAGTCTTTTGGACTTGGAGTATGCTGATGATTTCAGCATCCTAGATGAAAGTGTGAGCAAACTGGATGAAATTTTAGAGGTTTTACGAGTTCAGGGTCCTAGAATTGGTTTGAAAATTCCTGTTAGGAAGACTAAATTACTAAGGCTAGAAATAAGTGAAGATGAAAAGGTGACGTTGGTTAATGAAAAGATTGATCACGTGGACAGCTTCACTTACCTTGGTAGTATTATTAGTAAAGCTGGTGGGAGCAGTGAAGATGTTAAAAACAGAATAGCCAAGGCTCAGGTTGTTTTTTCACTGTTAATATAGTTTGGAAGAATAGGAAGATAGGTCTACAAACCAATATTAGAAAATTGGAAGGTACAGTGATGACAGTGGTCAAATATGGCTCTGAAGCATGGACGCTCCGAAAAGCGGATGAAGCTTTGCTAGATGTTTTCCAGAGTAGTTGCTTAAGGATTGTTCTGGGTACCCGACTGACAGACCATATTTCAAACAATAGGCTATACTAAAAATGTGGTTCAATACCGCTATCTAGGGCTATAATGAAAGAAAGGTTGAGGTGGCTAGGGCACGCTGTGCGGATGAATGATGACGATTGCCGAAAGTTGTTCTTCTCGGCCAACCGTCTAGGGCTAAACGGAAAGCAGGTCGTCCTTGTCTGGGGTGGGAGGACGACGTCATAAAGAAAGATTTAAAGGAAATGGGAACTTGCTGGGAGGGTGTAAAAAGGGAGGCTTTAAATAGATTGGGATGGAGGTGGAGCGTGTGTAGTTGTGTTGGCCTCAGGTGACTTGGTGCTGCGGTGAGTTGTTAGTAGTAGTAGTAGTAGTTGCAACTGTGTTTGCGATAGAAGTTTGAAGGGGAGATGCACCCTAAGATTCAGAAATATAGTTTGCTCTATAAGAAATGACAAATCAATGAATTTATAATCATAGATGGTGTTGGCAAATAAATAAAAATATTAAGTGTTTCGGAATTTCTTGAAATTTCATTTATTTATCTATTTATTATGCCACTAATCCCACTTTTTTTTTATTTATCTTTGACATATTTGACTACAAATTATTATTACATTTTGTTCATTTTTCCTCTTAATTCCCTTGAATTTTCAATTGAATTTTTCGCCATTTTTTTTTACATTTCTTCAACTTTATAAGTAGAGAATATAGCTGATTTTCAATTTAGTTTGTTCTGCTTAAATGACTGAAAAATATTTGAAGTGTTTGATATATTCTACAGTTGTTCTTAAGGAAAGTAGCAACTTTTATTACCCCATCGAATTTAACACAAACTTGAATGTCAAATTATTTATTGATTTTTGTTAGTGTGTGATCGATTGGTTTCTTTCCCATTGTTTATTTTCTTTTTTAATGCTGCTTTATTCTTTTAATATTTATTTGTATCAATATAATAGTTTACCAAAGATTTAGATTAGAGATACTTTATAAAGCCGTTTAAAAAAAAACTTCAGATCTTACATTAATGCTTAGTCAAATATATTATATTTCCAAATATGTTAAAAAACAATTATTTGATTATTGTTAAGGTAACTGGATTTTTTTTTATATCATTTTATATCATATTTTTTGTTTTTGTATTTTGTATTTTGTATCTTTTGTCATTACATTTTTTTTATATCAAATTTAGTTTTTGTTTTTTGTGGTAGTTTTGTGTGTCCAACAAGACAATAATGTCTTATATATATTTTGGAATTGTCGTCCTATTCAAAGTATTTATAATATTTTTATGTGAGAAGCCATGAACGAAAAATTATTCACAGGAGACCGATTTCCTATCTTAAATCAAATTCTTCCATCTTTTAATGAAATCTGAAAAACAGCTTTGAACAGGTCTTTTAAATTGACTTAACTTTGATTATTAGAAAAATTTTGTGTAAAATCGTAATTAAAGAAACATATATGATTGAAAAGGTTTTTCTTTAACCCTGAATTAAATTCGATGGATTCGAGGGATTGAATCTTTTAAGAATTTGCTGAATGAAATTTGCTGAACGAAGAAAAAGTCAAATCGTGAATGAGGTTGATCAAAACTGCGCAGTCACTACCACCCTCAAAGATAAAAAAAATTAGATGCATGCTTTAGAATAAAATATCCTGTATATGCAGTATAACTTTTGGTGCAACTTATTTTTAAATATATATCTGTTCTGGTCTTGGACATTCCATTCTAAACAAACCAACATATACCATATAATTAACGATTTGTATTTTGTAATCATTACGTGTATTTTGGTGTGGTTTCTAAAGGAAACTTTCACAATAACATTACATCACTTTTCATACTATTTATAATATTTATAATAGCACTTAATGAGTAATTACTTATAATAATTATAAGTTAGAATTTAGAATCATTTCAAAAATAGTTTAAGATTTCCTTCATATTGTCACATGGCATTGATTTTTTATCGTATTATATGCTGTTAAATTTATTTTTGCTAATTCTATAATTTCTAGATTATCCTTTAATTAAGTCTAATTTTCTAGTTGGAACTACCTAAGAAGAAGCTGATAGCTTCATCTATCAAAAAATAAATAAGCTTATGATCATTTTTGGCTAATATTAAAAAAGGATCAACTTTCAAGATTGAAACTTCTAAGCTGCCAACAAGTATGCTTCATTATTAGTTATACTTTGCTACTTAAGGTGATTGATATGGTAATTTTTATATGTACCATTCAAAAACAAATGAAATTAAAATTTATGTTCACTGTCTAGCAAAAGAAAAATTTTGTTCTATTAAAATCCTAAAACTCTTTAATCTAAAATCTTTTTGTAGTTTTTTCACTCAATTATTTATTTGGTTATTAGTTAAGCATGGGTTTAGAAAAAGATTATTAAAAGGAATTTCTAAGTCTTATGTTGCCTATTTCCTAATAAGAGTTAATCACCTTGTATTGCCAAAGCATATTTTTTCTAAGGAATCTCTTTAAGAGCTTGTCTTTTTGAGTCTCTAAAAATTTCGATGGTTATTCTTCATCTAGAATTTTAGAAATTTACAGCTTAATTCTAGTACTAACAAAGATTATAGAATATTTGTAAATATTTTAAAGGTGTTTTTTTCAGTAATCTTTTTTTTGTGTAAAAAAATTAATAACTTTATTAACTTTTTCAGCATTTAAAATATATTGATTAAAAAAAAAATTAAAAAAAAAAAAATTAAAAAAAAAAATACATGAAGCTTCATTGGATATTTGCTTTATCTAAACGAACAGAATCTTTAAATTATGCTCATAATGGAAAAAACAGACTAGTTAAAAGTTACAGCATCTTCAATTTTTTTTATTTTATAATGTATTTCTAATATTATAATGTATTTCTAATATTGTGATTTTGTTTTCATTGGAAATGCTGATCGTCCAGATAATCATGATTGATGGAGGGGGCTTGCAGATCACTTAGTATTTCTGGTAATGTTGCTTTGTTTTAGTTATATATTTAGCATTTATTTTAATCTGCTTCATTCATTTTTTTTTTTTCGGTTATTGTAATGCATTATTTCTAACTTGACTCGATTTTTTAATTTCTATTGCTTTTTGTTTTTATTTGTACATTTATAAAAATTTTAGTTTTTAGTTAGACTTGAAATGAATTCTCTACTCCACCCCCTTTAATGTGCAATACCTGTCCCTACAATCTTGTCCCTACAGTACCTGTTCCTATAATACCATTCCTTACAATACCCGTCCCGATATGAGGAGGGGTTGGCCCCTCCTCAACAGCTTGCTCTTTACGCTAAAGTTTGATTTGTTTGCCAATTATTTAAGAATGACTACTGAAACACAAGGGCTGTTTAATCAGAATAATTAGACGCTTTTATAGAATATACTAAAAATCTTTAGCGTAAAGAGAGAGGTGTTGAGGAGGGAGCAGCCCCCTTTATATACGTAATAAATTATGTTCGTTTTAAGTTTTAATGTTGCTCCTTACTTTCAGTTGAAAAAAATTGTTTTTTTATTTAATAATATCTCAGAAACGGCTAAGGATGTCAAGGTGAAATTTTCAGTCAATATCAAGGAGAATATTGAACTAAATGTGCAAAAATAGATCGTCAACAGTAAAAATTCTGCAAGATTTTTTTTCTTAAATTTTTTTTTTTTTAATTTTGTTCTTCAATATTTTGTTTACTTCCAGATTTTTTTTTCTTGAAGATTTTTGTTAGGTCAGAGATGCAGGAATGACTTGTTTTAATTTTTCACAGTAATTTTTTCTGTCAGAAAAATCTGTCACACAGAAATCCATGTTGTAAAAATGGCGTACCTGCAGTATTTCATGAACGGCTAAGGATATTGAGTTGAAGCTTTCATTGCATGTTCAGATAAATCAAAACACACGCTGTCAAACGGACATATCTGATCAGCTGTAGATGCTAAGTTGAAACTTTCCAGGAATATTTAGGTAGACATCTAATTAATCCGGAAGACACCATGTGAAGAAACTCCGTCAATAGTGGAAATATTAACAATATCTCAGGAACCTCTAAGTCTATTAAGCTAACTTTCAAAGAATGGTCACGGGGGGTAAAAGAAAAATCAAAAGACATATGTATCAAGGTCATTAAAAAAGCACTTTTGTAATATCTCAGGGATAGCTAAGGATGTCAAGTTGAAATTTTCAGGGAATGTCAAAGGAGATATTGAACTAAATGTGCAAAATAGACGGTCAATAGTGAAAATTCTTCAAGATTGTTTTTCTTAGAGATTCTTTTTTCTTGAAGATTTTCTTCTTCAGTATTTTTTACTCCTAGATTTTTCTTTTCTTAGAGATTTCTCTTAAGTCAGACACACATGAATAAATTGTTTCTATTTTTCAAAGTAATTTTGTCTGTCAGAAAAAAAAAATGCCAAACAGAATTTTATATGCCAATTAGAATTTTTTTAAATATTCAGAAACGTGAACGATTTTCATTTTCAAATACTGCCTTTTAAGTCAAGTTCAATTGTGTTGAGTTAGCTTGGGGGTCAAGCTAGAGGGAACCGTCATTCATTTTTCATATATAACCCATATAATTTTCCAATGACTGGTGTAATCAAGCATCAATTAACGCCAGCGATGAGTAGGCCCCTCTGTTGTCTAGTGTACATATTGGAGTGTCATGTGTGATGGACAGCTCTCTCACGCTTGCTATACTGTCACCATGCTTAGCACACACTATTTGCTGTACTGGATTTCTGAAAGTTGAAAACCCCTTGCCCGCTGGAATAAGATTTTTCATATTAAATTCATTTTTAGAAGGAGTCCATATTCTATACTTTATTGACCGTAAAGTATTCTATACTTTATACTATACTTTATTATGCTTTATTCTATTATATATTATAATAAACCGCTATAGAGTAATGCAATGCAAAGCGTGGTTTTCGTTGCGTTTACGATATTTAAACTGTTGTTTTTGGGGTTTAGGGGGGAGGTAGGCCTGCCTAGGTTAGGTATCTAATATATGCTATGCTTTACCCTCCCCCCCCCCTAATAAGATTTGTAATGTTAAATTCATTTTTAGAAGGAGTCCATATTCTATACTTTATGTGTACTCTTGACTCAGTCATGCTTGCCAATTATTCAGAGTTTTATGTTAATATATTTAGGAGTAATTTTGCATATTTTTGTGTATTTGTTCATGGATACTTAATAGGTGCATTCAGGTTCATATTTAAAAAGCAGTTTCATTAATACAAAAAGTATGTATGGAATAAAACATGCCCCCCTCCAGGTTTTACCCTCCCCTTCATCTTAAAAAATATCTTTCTTAGTGTTTTTTTATTGACAAACGCCTTTTTTTCGGTAGTTTCATGGCAAAAAACTGTTAGTACTAAATGAAAATATACAATAAAGTAACTACTGTCGATGACCAGCCACAGTTTTTCATTCAGCCGGTAATGACTGAACTTGTTTGACTGCATTTAACCTAACGCAGCAGATACAATTTAATTTTTGTGACTCTGTTAATACTCGTTAGGGCATGAAATAACTTTAATTGATAATTGGATGAGGAGTTTCCTGCATCCTGTAATTTCTGGCCAGCGATTTCTATTAAAGAAAGTTCCTTATTTGGGTGTTAGCCGTGGCCTTTTAACACCATATGTAAATTGCACGCTGCGAACTAGCATGGGTAAAAAATAATTTCATATAAAGGTAGGCGAATGGTCTTATTTTTATTCCATTATTAGGGAAAAGAAAGGCAGAGGCAAACGTAATCGAATTGAAGCTAAATTATCGGACCCGGTGAAGAAATCTACAAGTAATTCTTATAGTAGCGTTCTCGCTGATAGCACGAGGCCAAATGCAGAGAATATTATTAAAATCCTTGAAAATGTCCTGTCCATAAATACAAATATTTAGGAACTCAAGCATAATGTCTTGGAGATAAAAACTTATTTAGGAGCAGTGACCAATTGTTTTACATCGATATAAAATAATATGCAAAAAAAATAACTAAAAAAAACAAAACACCAACTGTGAAATCAGAACTTCTGGTCTTGAAGAATATTGTGGCAGGCCAATCTGAGATAATTAATAAATTTAACGAGGAAATGAATTCAGTAGTCAGTCAATCGTTTATTGATGAAATCGCAATAATATGTGCAATTATTACTTTGGGGCCTAAATGAAGTGCCTATTAAGGATGCCAAGTCTCTGATTTTGAATGTGCTGGTGCATAAATTGTCATTTGATAGCGGAAATTTGCCGTCTTCTAGTGTGGTTCAGTGCTCTAAAAAGTTTAAAAAATTAAAGTGGACAATACACAGCTTCGATTTTTTATTTTGTGTATAGAAAAAAATTTAAAGGGAAACTGTTTAGTGTGTATAAGAATGGTTTATTGGCGATAATGTTAGGCCTCAGTAGTATCCGCTTAGGCACTGCTAGGACACAAATAGTGCATTGATCGCCGGTCCAGACACTTTTTTTTTAATCCTCCATGTACCTCAATTGGTCCTTCGGAGCCCATAGGACAATAAGTCATATGACACAGTGCATCGATCGTCGGTCCGGAAACTTTTTTTCCTCCATATACCTCAATTGGTCCTACGGGGCCCATCCTATGACACACATCATTCCTATGACACACATATCCTATCATTCCTATGACGCACATATCCTATCATTCTTATGACAAACATATCCTCTCATTCCTACGACACACATATCCTAACATTCCGAGTGGCCAGTGCCACCATATGGCGTTATCTCATTTTTTGGGACGATAAGAAAATTAATGGAAGCATTACTATCTGAGTTTCGTTTGGCAAGTATGTTATTCAATAATTGAAGAGTTTGAAGTGACATGATGTCTACTAAACGAAGTTTTGATATAGATTCTAATATACAATTGGTAGAGATCTTTTTGTACTCTAATATTATCGAGCCGATTATTTATTATTTATACTTGATTATGACTACAACCAGCCAAGTATCAATTTTGTAATGTAATGGTTCTGAGCCCATCCTTAGTGGATTAAGATCAAGAAAAAGTTTAGTGGTGATTCCCTCAATGCTGTCGACTACGTAACCAAAGTCATAGATGGCTTTGTTGTTAACTACAGATATAGATGGCGACAAGTGTTCTTTACCAACGATATATAGTTTAGATTAAAAGCATTATTCATTGATTTTGTAAAATGTCTGTCGTAGAAATGAATCGAATGCGAGACCCATGATTTCCAATTGTAAAAAAATAATAAGTTACTTGACTGTCATTGATGAAAAAATTGATGACATTGATGAAAGACAAATCATTGAGAAATACATTCTAAGGCAATCAATGTATGGTTTCTGGTACGTTGGCCAACTTGTGTTAGGCATCACTACATCGTAACAAGTTATTTGTGCAATAAATTTCTCAATTGGAGATATGGTAAGTGTAATCAGTGATCTGTTTCCAGGCACCTTTTTTGGCATCATCCCGAGAATATGCATACCACTGTGATTTGAGATGCTTACTTGACAGCAAATTCCTTTAATGGTTAATGAAACTTGTTTCGATGTCCAAAAATTGTAATACGTCCAATCACACTCCTTGAATTTACACTTACACTGTGTTATATCTGTTTGCAAATCATATGTTCTTTTTAGTTTAAAAATCATCCTGTTGTAATAGCCATTCTTGATTTTTTGAATTCGATTCGTAGAAAACATTGGAACTTTGAAGTTCAAAGGATGATAAAGAGCAATATGAAAACTAAAAAGCACATTGGAACCGCCTTTGGGTGGTTTGCGAGTCTAACCCTTGAGGCGAATCTTAATAATTTCTTCTTCTGAACGTTTTTGTTTTACTTAGATTATTTTAAACTGATTTTTTAAAAAAATTTCCATGTCTTAAAATCATATTAAATATACTTATAACAAAAAACTCACTTGTGATCTAAAATAAGGGTAATATAAATATGTAAGTCATAATTTTTTTTATTAGAAAAATAATATTAGTAGTGACATTTTTTTACTTATTTTTTGTTGTTGAAGTGAAACTGAAATTTTTTCAACTTTTTTTAAGTCTTAAAATCACATTAAATATACTTATGATCAATGGTTTACCAGCAGATACAGTCAATGAAGCCAATAATGCCAATGATGAAATGTGTGATGAAGTTGTAGCTGAATCCATGTTAAAATTCATGTATGACCACAAAATGGAATAAGTGCCATGTCAAGAGAACACATAATGAAGTATTTTATTGAATAGATTCAATGAATTTATTTTCTTATGATGACAATCTAAATTTACTTATTTAAATTTAATCATTTAAATTATTTTATTTATTTCAATTATTTACATTAAAAATATTTTATGCACTACTTTTTCATGTCTCAATTAATTTTTGGGTAATCAATGCTGGCTAACAAGGCAATCAATGTATTATTTCTGGGACCTGGCCAACTAGTGTAAAGCGTACTACATCATAACAAGTTATTTATGGAATCAGTTTTTCATTTGGATATATTTTAAATGTTAACAGTGATCTGTTTCCAGTCCCTTTTTTTAGTATAATCCCGAGAATATGCATACCATGGTGATTTGAAACGCTTGCTGGACATATATATTCATTTGATGGTTAATGAAACTTGCTTCGATCTTCAAAGATTCTAATGAGTACAACCGAGTAGGTGTCCTTTTTGTAATGTAATGGTCCTGAGCACAATGGTTTTCCATTACCGGGGTCTTGCGCATGAGTTTGGGCCACCAAATTCAAATCGAGGATCCCATTTCCCCCTCCAAGACCCAACGCCCCTCCTACCCCTCCTATGTTTTTTTCTTGAATCCTATGAATTTGTTCGGATTTTCGGAGGAGGACCTTAATTTCTACAGTTTGGTCTTGATTTATTATGAATTTATCGGAATTTTTATGCATTGGTCATGATTTTTTAGAGGTTGGCCATGATTTATACAGTTTGGTCTTCGATTCTATGGTTTTGTCATGATTTCTATGGTTTGGTCTGGATTTCCGTGGTTTGGCCTGGATTTCTAGGATTGGAACTGATTGTTATGAATTCGTCTGGATTTCTAAGCATCGGCAATGATTTCTATGAATTCTCCTGAATTTCTTGCATTGATTATGATTTTTATGGGGGGTTTTTAGATTTCTATGGACAAGTCATGTTTTCTACAGTTTTGTCTTGATGTCTCTGGTTTGGTCTATATTTTTAGGGTTGACCCTGATTTTTATGAATTTGCGTGAGTTTCTATGTATTGCTTATGATTTCTGTGTATTGGTAATGATTTTTATGAATTCATTGGTATTTCTATGTATTTGCCATGATTATTTAGAGGTTGGCCTTGATTTCCACAGTTTGGTCTTGATTTCTATAGTTTGGTCTGTATTTCTAGGGTTGGCCCTGATTTTTACAGTTTGGTCTTGATTTTTATAAATTTGTTCGGATTTCAAGAGAATGGCTTTAATTTCTACAGTTTAGTCTTGATTTTTTATGAATTTTTGAGGTTTCTATGTATTGATCATGATTTTTTAGAGGTTGGCCATGATTTTTACAGTTTGTTCTTGATTTCTGTGGTTCGATCTTGATTTCTATGGTTAGGTTTGGATTTCTAAGCTTGGTCCTGAATTTTATGAATTCGTCTGGAATTCTGTGTAATGGTTATGATTTCTATGAATTTCCCTCGATTTCTTTTCACTGGTTATGATTTCAATGGATTTTTTTTTGGATTTGCATGGAGCAGTCGTGATTTCTTTATTTTTTCTTGATGTCTTTTGTTTTGTCTCTTTGTCGAGACATCGAGAGTCGTTAATACCAATGTCCCCCTTCTATGTATTCTTGAACGAAAAAGCAGTTACGAACACATTCACCACTACAATATAAAGCGTCTTCAATACATTCCAGTTAACACTTTGTAATTGGAGCTCTGTCAGTTACCATTAAGAAGTGAATTTTGGGATCCTCTAGCAATCACAAAAGGTTTGGCTGAGATTATAAGTAATTTTTGACCCATTCAGTGAGATGGCTAATAGAAAAATACATTTTTTTGCCCTGATATTGATTGCTATGCTGCTACTCTTGGATTACAATAATTGGGTCATGGAATGGACTATTACAGGGGTCGTTCTTCAATGTCCGGTTACGGTGTCGGTCATTGGTTTACTAAGTTGTTTCGCTCTGCCTTACCCCTGGTTACAAAATATATATTACCGGTTGCCGCAGATTTTGAGTTCTCTACACTACATGATAGTAGAAGGGGGGGTGTTACTCCGAACGGGACTCCTTATATGGGCATAGAATACGGACGGGACTCCATATATGGGCATAGAGTCATTAGGGAGAACACGTGGTTAATGGGGTCAATGACCTCTTTTTCCAAGGTCGATTTATTTGATGTTTCTATGTGTAATAACTCCGGAACGAAGGTTGCACATGCGTATTGAATTCTAACGGGAACAATGTTATTGATCTAGGACACGAGGGGGAAGTGAATTTCCGAGAACTTGATTGCGTAATCGATCGTGAATGTCATGGCGTCCAGAAATAGTATTTGTTATTGTTGCTCGAGGCGAATGTTATGATCCAGAAATAGTATTTGTTGTTGTGGATAAAATTGTTCAATGTTATGAGTTCCCCGGAAACAGTTAGATCACGTGTTTCCTTCTCAGCCAATCAGCGAGTCGGTTACACCCTCCTTCTCAGCCAATCAGGGGCCTGCTTACAAATAATTTTCCCCGTTACATAACAATTCGACCTTGAGATTTCGTATATAAAGGACATGCAATGTGATTAAATTATCAGAAAGTATTTTGACGCTGTGTAAACAACAATGGATAAATTTAACTGTTTAGAAGCATTGACAGCCGCAATTAGCAATGTAAGTGGATTTTTATTTTCAAACGAATTTTCCTTGGACATCCTCCAGTATATTCAGCTAAAACGTAAATATATTCCTTTACCCCAACCCCCCCCCCCAAACCATACAAACATCATTATAATCAATGGAAAACGCAAAATATATTCTTTTTACCCTTGAAACCTAACCCCCCCCCCACTGTTTTACAATCAAATTCTCGCAAAAAAAAAAATTCTCTTTTCGTTAAAGTTTGACTTTTCTCTATTGTATTCCTTTCTCTAATGTGATTTAAAGTGTCTACTGACTTCTGTCAATTTTTAATGAAAATGCCGCTCTGTTTTGACACAAGATTCCAATGTGAGGCCTATAATTAGCTGTCACCCTTTTTCCGGTGTGTTCACGCTATCCGTCTAGTCAAAGGGTTTTGTTTTGGCTGTCAAATTAAAACAGTTTTAAGCAAAAAGAGATTGCTGTATATTAAGCTTGTAGTTTCATAACCTTGTATTTGTCGGAGAAGCGGTGAAAGAGATTATTTTTAAATTAAGTTTAACAATTTATTTAGAACATTATGGGAAAGGGGGGCGGTGGCAATAAATTGCCTCTAACAGCTTCGTTGTAAATAAATTATGTAAAGGTGGAGAGCAATGCCTTCAATTCTACCACCATCAGTTTAAAATTAAAACAAAATTTTTCTTCGCATTAACAGTAAGGGCCATGGATTTGTCAGAGATCTGTATAAGGATGTTATTTACATAGTAAGTTGACAAATATAGATAGCCCATGATTTTACAGGGGGGAGGGGGCAAAACAAATCTTCTAACAGCGTCGTTGTCCGTAAATTATGTAAAGGGGGAGAGAAATGCCTTCAATTCTCCCATCATCAGTGTAAAATGAAAAGAAACTATTTCTTCGCATTAAAAGTAAGGGCCTTGTATTTGTCAGAGAGCCGGTGAAAGAAATTATTTTCAAATTAAGTTTAGCAATATATTTAGAACAGTATGTGAAAGGGAGGAGGGGGCAATACAGTGCTTCTAACAGCTTCGTTGTAAGTAAATTATGTAAAGGGGGAGGGCAATGCCTTCAATTCTACCGCCATCAGTGTAAAATGAAAACAAACAGTGCAGGGCTAGAAAAGTCTTTGGGAGTTGTATGAAGCTAATATTATGTATAAATTGAATAGCATTTTAACCTATGTTTGCAAAATATATGCCTACAGGTCGATGGGTTAACGATCTAATTTAAAGCCTATAGACCGGAAAATTTAATTTTTTTCTAAATGGTAAAAATAGAAACAATGATTCCTATCCTATGGCTATAGACTACTGAATGTCTAATAAAAACGTTTGATTTCTAAGCCTAATATATTTCTCGCGAAATTTTTACTTTTTGCTTTACTGAAAAGAGATAAATTACATGGATGAGGGTACTAACTTTCTTTCTGTAAAAAAGGGGCAAATTATTTTGATACTAATTTTTTCTCTTCTTTTTAAGGCAAATTATGAAGAATGCGTGCCCCCTCCTTCCAAGAAAGCCAGAGAGGGTGAGGCAGCCACATCAGTGCCAGCCCCAATGCGGCCTGGCAGAAAGTTAAAGAGAGAGTGGGCGGCTAACTACAATGCCGAAGCTACGCAAGATCGTAATATAACCGGCCCAGCCGCGCAAGAACATTGCGCAGCCGCCCCCCCCACCCTCCAACATGCACTACCTGGTTCTTTGGGCACCCAAGACCAGACTGATTATGCAAATGTAAGCATTTTTTTCCTACCTATCTATTTCTTTCATTGTTTTTTTCTTTTTCAACCCCACTATAACCATATCTCAGCGGGATATTAACCCCTCACCCCCCAACCATTGTTTTAAATTTCTCTCCCTAGGAGATATCTAAATGTAATTTTTTGCAAAGAAACCGCTCTTTTCTAATCTTTGCTATTTTCTATGCATTCCCCCTATCTCTTCGCCGCTATCTCATAAGCGAATATTTTTCATGGGTAATTTCAAGTCAATTAATGCTCACCATTTGAAACTCAAAATCCCCTATTTTCTCTATTGAATATCACATATATTTTTAGATACCTTTGAAACACCAACTGCTCTTTTTCACCTAATTTTGAGAGAGATTATCCCATCTGTCACATATTGTCGTTCTAATTTAAACTGAATATTTATATAGTGCCATGTTAAGCTCCTACATAGAATATAGAACTCCAATGTCCTAATATTAATTTTGCAGACAATTTGTTCTCCTCTATTTCAGAAAACACAGAATTACGCAAATTCCATTGAAACCTTGATTGACTGAAACCGCTAATGTAAAACAAAACAGGGAAAGGAGACGCCAAAATTATTTATAATCTCGCGCGGGGAGCTATATGTCAAAACATAGCGGGTTAATGCCTATGAAGTGTGGGGGGAAAGCGGCTTAACGATTCTCAACATTTTGAATTTCAAACTCATTCATCTAACCTCCATAATTAAACTCATGTGTTTACCTAACCTGTATGGAATTAGAAATATTTCAACTTTTTGGGACATTATGTAAATGCCCGGGAGCCGCGGAGGGGTCCGGGAAGCGCTGTGGGGCAAGGTTTGGGAAGCGCCGGGGGATGCGCCGCGGGCCCGAGAAGCGCCACGGGCCCGAGAAGCATCGCGGGAAGCGATGCGGGCCCCCGAGAAGCGCAGTTTATTCTATGAAAGTGAGCTGTATTTATTAGAGTTTCAGAAACATTACATATTTATTTAAATTAAGCACTTTTTTTTTCAGATATAATAATGTTTGGTGTGATTGACACGGAATATATTGGTCTTAAATATTCCTAAACTGGCATTATTTTAGAAGCATCTTTCTTACTCCTAGACAATCAACGACGTGAAATTCATAGCCATAAATGGAACATCAGATACAATATGTATAAGTACGAGAAAAACAGATGGGGTCCAACACTAAATTTTATAAATCGAAATGGCTTTTACACCAAAACCGTACGACCACATAATGAAAATGGCTATGAAATAAAACATGTACAAGAGGAAATTCAGGAAATATGCAGTTTTTTCGGTGTGCAAGCTGTTTATGTTAAGGGAAACTTGCCAACTGATAAACTCTTACTAGAAAAATGTGATAAAGACATAGTATTATTCAACTTAGAAGACATCAAATGTGAGAAATACCTGCATTCAATCCATGACCCAGAAGACGAAGTTAGATATTTCGCTCAATGAATACCGGAAAAGATACCTGACATGGAAAAATGCATCAGATATCCAAAGTACTAAACTTGCTCCTCCTCATATCAAATGGATTAAGCTTCTTTTTTTTTTTAAATATGTCATTATTTTTTTCAAATGTTTTTAAATATGTTTAAGCAATAAATATCTTAATTCTCAACCGTTTTTTTATTCTTTAGAATAGTCCATCGCCATGAAAATTATACTTTCAGATTCAACATGCCGGGGAACACACTTTCAAGTTCAGCATGTTGGAGAACCCTAAATAGTCACCCATAAAAAGGTAAGTTAACCCTAAAAGGTTAAAGAATTTCCTGGAAATTACACTTTCAGATCCAACAGGTCAGGGAACAAACTTTCAGGTTCAGCATGTAGGAGAACCCTAAATGCTCATCCTTAAAAAAGGTAAGTTAACCCTAAACGCTTAAAGAATTTCTCTGAAATCACACACTTTCAGGTTCAGCATATAGGAGAACCCTAAATGCTCACAAAAGTTAGAAAAAATGCAAAATAATCCTTTAATACCTCTGCAATACGGGTAATAATGAAGAATTCATACACATTTTCAACTAGCTAAGGGTATCTGTTTTAAATATGAGCCATTCTGTTGCGAAAACACACAAAAGTTAGCAAATATACAAAATATTCATTTATTAAATCTGCAAAAAGGATAAAAATTAAGAATTCAGACACATTTTCAACTAGCTAATGGTAAGTTTTTTAAATATGAGTCATTCTGTTGCGAAAACACATAAAAGTTAGAAAAAATACAAAATATTCCTTTATTACCTCTGCAAAACGGCCAAAAATGACGAACTCATACACATTTTCAACTAGCTATGGGTTAGTGTTTTAATTCGGAGCCATTCTGTTGCGACTTCACACACCACTTATAAAAAATACAAACTATTTCTTTATTACCTCTGCACATCTGCTAAAAATTAAGAATTCATACACATTTTCAACGAGCTAAGGGTAAGTGTTTTATATATGATCCATTCTATTGAGAAACCACTCAAAAGTTAGAAAAAATGCAAAATGTTCATTTATTACCTCTGCAAAATGGCTAAAAATGAAGAATTCATACACATTTTCAACTAGCTAAGGGTAAGTGTTTTAAATATGAGCCATTCTTTTGCGAAAACACACAAAGGTTAGAAAAAATGCAAAATGTTCCTTTATTACCTCTGCAATACGGCTAAAAATGAAGGATTCCTACACATTTTCAACTAGCTAAGGTTAAATGTTTTAAATATGAGGCATTATATTGCGAAAAACACACAAAAGTTCGAAAAATGCAAAATGTTACTTTATTACCTCTGCAATACGGCTAAAAATGAAGAATTCATACACATTTTCAACTAGCTAATGGTAAATGTTTTAAATATGAGCCATTCTATAGCGAAAACACACAAACGTTATAAAAAATACAAAATAATCATTTATTAACTATGCAAAAAGGATAAAAATGAAGAATTCATACACATTTTCAACTAGCTAAGGGTAACTGTTTTAAATATGAGTCATTCTATTGCGAAAACACACAAAAGTTATAAAAAATGCAAAATGTTCCTTTATTACCTCTGCAATACGGCTAAAAATGAAGAACTCATACACATTTTCAACTAGCTAAGGGTAAATGTTTTAAATATGAGCCATTCTGTTGCGAAAAACACACAAAAATTAGAAAAAATTCAAAATGTTCCTTTATTACCTCTGCAATACGGCTAAAAATGAAGAATTCATACACATTTTCAACTAGCTAAGGTTAAGTGTTCTAAATATGAGCCATTCTATTGCGAAAACACACAAAAGTTAGGAAAAATGCAATATGCTACGGGTGGATCTCTGATTAGCGTATAAAAATTTAGGATACAATAAGATCTTCTATTATCTAAAGGGTAAGAGTTTTTAATCTGAGCCATAATATTGCATAAACAAACAAAAGTTTGAAAAATAGCACGATGTACATTTTTTAAATATGCAATATGGCAATTCTTGAAGGGAAAAACCGCAATTTAATCTCGATAATGTGAAATATGTGTTTTATGTGAAATTATATTGCATAAACATACAAAAGTTAGAAAAATACAAAATGTTCCTTTATTACCTCTGCAAAACGGTTAAAAATGAAGAATTCATACACATTTTCAACTAGCTAAGGGTTAGTGTTTTAAATATGAGCCTTTCTGTTGCGAAAACACACAAAAGTTAGAAAAAATCCAAAATTTTACATGATTAAATCTGCACAACGGCCAAAAATGAAGAACTCATACACATTTTCAACTAGCTAAGGGTAAGTGTTTTAAATATGAGCCATTCTGTTGCGACAACACACAAAAGTTAGAAAAAATACAAAATATTCCTTTATTACCTCTGCAAAACGGCTAAAAATGAAGAATTCATACACATTTTCAACTAGCTAAGGGTAAGTGTTTTAAATATGAGCCATTCTATTGCGAAAACACACAAAAGTTAGAAAAAATACAAAATATTCCTTTATTACCTCTGCAATACGGGTAAAAATGAAGAATTCACACACATTTTCAACTAGCTAAGGGTAAGTGTTTTAAATATGAGCCATTCTGTTGCGAAAACACACAAAGTTAGAAAAAATACAAAATATTCCTTTATTACCTCTGCAAAACGGCTAAAAATGAAGAATTCATACACATTTTCAACTGGCTAAGGGTAAGTGTTTTAAATATGAGCCATTCTGTTGCGAAAACACACAAAAGTTAGAAAAATACAAAATATTCCTTTATTACCTCTGCAAAACGGCTAAAAATGAAGAATTCATACATATTTTCAACTAGCTAAGGGTAAGTGTTTTAAATATGATCCATTCTTTTTAGAAAAAACAAACATGTTATAAAAAATAAAAAATGGAACTTCATTAAATATTCAAAACTGATAAAAATGAAAAATTATTAATAATTTTCAACTAGCTAATTGTAAATGTTTTAAATATGAGCCATTCTTTTGCGTAAACACACAAAAGTTAGAAAAAATGCAAAATCTTCCTTTATTACCTCTGCAATACGGCTAAAAATGAAGAATTCTAGCCCCCCCTCCCCCACCGCCTCAACCATCGCTCTTGAAATCCCTTGAATTAGGTTAGAGACAGACAAAAAGTTAGGTGTATGGTTAGGTTAGGTTAGATTATGTTAGGTTGGGTTAATTAACGGCAGCCTCTTTTGTTAAGGTTTTTTATTTTGGGGGGCTCCCGCCCCCCTCAACAAAAATTTAGGTGTATTGTTTGGTTATGTTAGTTTATGTTAGCTTTTGTTAATTTAGGTTAAACTAGCCTAGCCTACGTACGGCCCCCCCCCCCACCCCCGGGGGCCCCGGGGACTGAAAGCCTACCACGGGTGGGACCCCCACCACCAAGGTTAGGTTACCTAACATTTCAAGGTGACCCCCCCCCAACCCCGGGGCCACGGGACCGAAAGCCTAACACGGGTAGGACCCTCACCACCAAGGTCAGGTTAGGTTAGATTAGGTTAAGTTACCTAACATTTCTAGGTTAACTTACATCAGGTTAAGTGGCACGCCACTTAACCACTTAATACTTACCCTTAGCTAGTTGAAAATGTGTATGAATTTTTAATTTTTAGCCATATTGCAGAGGTAATAAAGGAACATTTTGCATTTTTTCTAACTTTTGTGTGTTTTCACAATAGAATGGCTCATATTTAAAACAATTACCCTTAGCTAGTTGAAAATGTGTATGAATTCTTCATTTTTATCCATAATGCAGAGGTAATAAAGGAACATTTTGCATTTTTTCTAACTTTTGTGTTTTTTCGCAATAGAATGGCTCATATTTAAAACACTTACCCTTAGCTAGTTGAAAATGTGTATGAGTTCTTCATTTTTAGCCGTTTTGCAGAGGTAATAAAGGAATATTTTGTATTTTTTCTAACTTTTGTGTGTTTTCGCAACAGAATTACTCGTATTTAAAACACTTACCCTTAGCTAGTTGAAAATGTGTATGAATTCTTCATTTTTATCCGTTTTGCAGAGGTAATAAAGGAATATTTTATATTTTTTCTAACTTTTGTGTGTTTTTCGCAACAGAATGGCTCATATTTAAAACACTTACCCTTAGCTAGTTGAAAATGTGTATGAATTCTTCATTTTTAGCCGTTTTGAAGAGGTAATAAAGGAATATTTTGCATTTTTTCTAAATTTTGTGTGTTTTCGCAACAGAATGGCTCATATTTAAAACATTTACCCTTATCTATTTTAAAAAGTTTATGAATTCTTCATTTTTAGCCGAATTGCAGAGGTAATAAAGGAACATTTCACATTTATTTTACTTTTGTGTGTTTTCGAAACAGAATGGCTCATAATTAAAACATTTACCCTTATCAATATGAAAATGTTTATTAATTATTAATTTTTATAAGTTTTGAAGAGGTAATAAATTAATATTTTTTATTTTTTCTAACTTTTGTGTGGTGTCGCAATAGAATGGCTGATATTTAAATCATTTACCCTGAGCTAGTTGAAAATGTGTATGAATTCTTCATTTTTAGTCGTATTGCAGAGGTAATAAAGGAATATTTTGTATTTTTTCTAACTTTTGTGTGTTTTCGCAACAGAATGGCTCATATTTAAAACACTTACCCTTAGCTAGTTGAAAATGTGTATGAATTCTTCATTTATACCCGTTTTGCTGAGTTTATATAGTAATTTTTTGCTTTTTTTCTAACTTTTGTGTGTTTTCGCAACGGAATGGCTCATATTTAAAGCACTTACCCTTAGCTAGTTGAAAATGTGTATGAATTCTTCATTTTTATCCGTTTTGCAGAGGTAATAAAGGAATATTTTGTATTTTTTCTAACTTTTGTGAGCATTTAGGGTTCTCCTATATGCTGAACCTGAAAGTGTGATTTCAGAGAAATTCTTTAAGCGTTTAGGGTTAACTTACCTTTTTTAAGGATGAGCATTTAGGGTTCTCCTACATGCTGAACCTGAAAGTTTGTTCCCTGACCTGTTGGATCTGAAAGTGTAATTTCAAGGAAATTCTTTAACCTTTTAGGGTTAACTTACCTTTTATGGGTGACTATTTAGGGTTCTCCAACATGCTGAACTTGAAAGTGTGTTCCCTGGCATGTTGAATCTGAAAGTATAATTTTCATGGCGATGGACTATTCTAAAGAATAAAAAAACGGTTGAGAATTAAGATATTTATTGCTTAAACATATTTAAAAACATTTGAAAAAAAAATAATGACATATTTAAAAAAAAAAAAAGCTTAATCCATTTGATATGAGGAGGAGCAAGTTTAGGACTTTGGATATCTGATGCATTTTTCCATGTCAGGTATCTTTTCCGGTATCCATTGAGCGAAATATCTAACTTCATCTTCTGGGTCATGGACTGAATGCAGGTATTTCTCACATTTGAAGTCTTCTAGTTGAATAATACTATGTCTTTATCACATTTTTCTAGTAAAAGTTTATCAGTTGGCACGTTACCCTTAACATAAACAGCTTGCACACCAAAAAAACTGCATCTTTTCTGAATTTCCTCTTGTACATGTTTTATTTCATAGCCATTTCATTTTCATTTCACAGCACTTCCCGGTCCCCACCGTGGCTCCCGGCCATTTACATAATGTCCCAAAAAAGTTGAAATATTTCTAATTCCATACAGCTTCGGTAAACACATGAGTTTAATTATGGAGGTTAGATGAACGAGTTTGAAATTCAAAATGTTGAGAATCGTTAAGCCGCTTTCCCCACACACTTCTTAGGCATTAACCCGCTATGTTTTGACATAAAGCTCCCCGTGCGAGATTATAAATAATTTTGGCATCTCCTTTCCCTGTTTTGTTATACATTAGCAGTTTTAGTCAATCAAGGTTTCAATGGCCTTTGCGTAATTTTGTGTTTTCTGAAATAGCGGAGAAAAAATTGTCTGCAAAATTAATATTAGGACATGGAGTTCTACATGCTATTGAGGAGCGAAACCTGACACGATAGAAGTATTAAGTGTAAATTATAACGACAATATGTGACAGATGGGATAATCTCACTCAAAATTAGGTGAAAAAGAGCAGTCGATGTTTCAAAGGTACCTAAAAATATATGTGATATTCAATTGTGAAAAATAGGGGATTTTGAGTTTCAAATGGTGAGCATTAATAGAAATTACCCATGAAAAATATTCGCTTATGAGATAGCGGCAAAGAGATAGGGGGAATGCATAGAAGATAGCAAAGATTAGAAAAGAGTGGTTTCTTTGCAAAAAAATTACTTTATATTTAGATATCTCCGAGGGAGATAAATTTAAAACAATTGTTGGGGGGTGAGGGGTTAATATCCCGCTGAGATAAGTTTATATTGGGATTGAAAAAGAAAAAAACATTGAAAGAAATAGAAAGGTAGGAAAAAAATGCTTACATTTGCATAATCCGTCTGGGCTTGGGTGCCCGATGATCCAGGTAGTGCATGTTGGAGGGTGGAGGGGACGGCTGCGCTATGTTCTTGCGCGGCTGGGCCGGCTATTTCACGATCTTGCGTAGCTTCGGCATTGTAGTTAGCCGCCCACTCTCTCTTTAACTTTCTGCCAGGCTGCATTGGGGCTGGCACTGATGTGGCTGCCTCACCCTCTCTGGCTTCCTTGGAAGGAGGGGGCACGCATTCTTCATAATTTGCCTTAAAAAGAAGAGAAAAAATTAGTATCAAAATAATTTGCCCTTTTTTTACAGAAAGAAAGTTAGTACCCTCATCCATGTAATTTATCTCTTTTCAGTAAAGCAAAAAGTAAAAATTTCGCGAGAAATATATTAGGTTTAGAAATCAAACGTTTTTATTAGACAATCAGTAGTCTATAGCCATAGGATAGGAATCATTGTTTCTATTTTTAACATTTAGAAAAAAATTAAATTTTCCGGTCTATAGGCTTTAAATTAGATCGTTAACCCATCGACCTGTAGGCATATATTTTGCAAACATAGGTTAAAATGCTATTCAATTTATACATAATATTAGCTACATGCAACTCCCAAAGACTTTTCTAGCCCTGCACTGTTTGTTTTCATTTTACACTGATGACGGTAGAATTGAAGGCATTGCTCTCCCCCTTTACATAATTTACTTACAACGAAGCTGTTAGAAGCAATGTATTGCCCCCTCCCCCCTTTCACATAATGGTCTAAATATATTGTTAAACTTAATTTTAAAATAATCTCTTTAAACGGATCTCTGACAAATACAAGACCCTTACATTTAATGCGAACAAAGAGTTTGTTTTCATTTTACACTGATGGCGGTAGAATTGAAGGCATTGCCCTCCCCCTTTACATAATTTACTTACAACGAAGCTGTTAGAAGCAATGTATTGCCCCCTCCCCCCTTTCACATAATGTTGTAAATATATTGTTAAACTTAATTTAAAAATAATCTCTTTCACCGCTTCTCCGACAAATACAAGGTTATGAAACTACAAGCTTAATATGCAGCAATCTCTTGTTGCTTAAAACTGTTTTAATTTGACAGCCAAAACAAAACCCTTTGACTAGACGGATAGCGTGAACACACCGGAAAAAGGGTGACAGCTAATTATAGGCCTCACATTGGAGTCTTGTGTCAAAACAGAGCGGCATTTTCATTAAAAATTTACGGAAGTCAGTAGACACTTTAAATCACATTAGAGAAAGGAATACAATAGAGAAAAGTCAAACTTTAACGAAAAGAGAATTTTTTCTTTTTGCGAGAATTTGATTGTAAAACAGTGGGGGAGGGGAGGTGGGTTAGGTTTCGAGGGTAAAAAGAATATATTTTGCGTTTTCCATTGATTATAATGATGTTTGTATGGTTTGGGGGGGGGGGGTTGGGTAAAGGAATATATTTACGTTTTAGCTGAATATAATGGAGGATGTCCAAGGAAAATTCGTTTGAAAATAAAAATGCACTTACATTGCTAATTGCGGCTGTCAATGCTTCTAAACAGTTTAATTTATCCATTGTTGTTTACACAGTGTCAAAATACTTTCTGATAATTTAATCACATTGCATGTCCGTTATATACGAAATCTCAAGGGCGAATTGTTATGTAATGGGTAAAATTATATGTAAGCAGGCCTCTGATTGGTTGAGAAGGAGGATGTAACCGACTCGCTGATTGGCTGAGAAGGAAACACGTGATCTAACTGTTTCCGGGGAACTCATAACATTGAACAATTTTATCCACAACAACAAATACTATTTCTGGATCATAACATTCGCCTCGAGCAACAATAACAAATACTATTTCTGGACGCCATGACATTCACGATCGATTACGCAATCAAGTTCTCGGAAATTCACTTCCCCCTCGAGTCCTAGATCAATAACATTGTTCTCGTTAGAATTCAATGCGCATGTGCAACCTTCGTTCTGGAGTTATTACACATAGAAACATCAAATAAATCGACCTTGGAAAAAGAGGTCATTGACCCCATTAGCCACGTGTTCTCCCTAATGACTCTTTGCCCATATATGGAGCCCCGTCCGTATTCTTTGCCCATATAAGGAGCCCTGTTCGGAGTTACACCCCCTTTCTACTCATGATTGGGGCTCTGGGAGGACTTTAAAGAAACTGTTCCACAAAATCAAAGGTCCAGCGTGTGATCCCTCGGTGAGTGATTGAAATCATGACAAAGTGTAAAAATTTGAAAAAGGGCATGAGACACCTTATCACTCTCAACTCAGCCTTGAAGCGTAAAACTTCAAAGAAGAAAAAGAAAGGAAAAATTGCTAGATCGAAAAAGGATTTATTTTCCTAGGATTTATTTTTATAATTCTTACAGGACTTTATATAAATTGGCAATGCAATCCCTAGATAGACATTCACCATTATTTGAAAATGTTATAACCGAAGAAATTTTTGCAAAACCTCATGGTATCATTGTATTGGATTTGTCCGGTACCCAAGATATGATTATTGTGCGAACGGGTACAATACGCTTAGAGTCAACTTTTGCCGGACCATTGTAGGAGAGTATTGCATTAATCTTGCTAAATCAATTTGAAACATTTTGGGAAATAACCCCCGATGGCAGTGTGCTATTAGAATTGACATCATGAACACAAATCAAATAATGAATGTATTCAATTTGGATCCTTACATGTACTATTATATTTTGTATTCCAATGTCGTGGACATACTTACAGTGAATTTCTTAGCATTTATGGTGACAACCCTCGATTGAACGACTTTCTAGTTGAAAATACTCTTTCATAACTGTATAATATAAGTTTAAGTGCCCTAGGAGGGAAATATTTTTAAAATGTTTGTAAATTTGATTATTCATAAAATTTGTATGTACAAAACACTGTGTTCTATAGATTTTTTCTTCCACGTGTAGGTAGTCATCGGAAACAATAAGTGGCAGCAGTTTTTTAGGATTCAACTTGTATTCATCTTGGTAGGCAAAGTCAGGGTTCCATTTTCTGCAAGATATTGTAACGTTATTTTACTATATCTGTTCCTAAAATCAATAATACTATTCTGATTCATATTTTAAAATTCACGTGTTTCAATATGCTTATTTAAAGCAATGTCACACACTGAATTTTCATACGAAGAATCTTTTTCTGTAAGAGCCAAATAAAAGTCTGTAAGTTTATAATCATAGTAGCCTGTATCTTTATAGCGATGTCCTAAAACCCAGACTCTTTTATTATTCCAGCAATTGAAGCGTAGACCGGGTTCTTTTTCCCAAAGCAATTAAAAACCACGACGATACCAGTCTCTTAAAAATGAGCTAAAATCACGTTTGGGTTTTTTTGCAGTCATGACAGGGTAAGTATTTTGCGATCGATCATATTTATCATAGGGACAGTGGGAGCATAGGAAACCTCTTGTATGAGATTTGCAAATCTCTTCAAGACAGGAATTACAATCTTTAATTTGCACTACGTACACTCTGTGCAATTTACACGGATTGCATAATCTACACTTTTCATTATAGGCATCAACAAACGTACAACTCCTACAGGATAACCAGCTGCCCAATGTAAACAAGCATAATGGACATTTATAAAACATTTTTCGATAGTCAATGTCTCACTTCAAAAAGAAACAGACAGGGGAAAATGAATGTCCTCTAGGAGGAGGAGTGACGTCAAAAATGTTTTTTAGACAGATTTTTTTTAAATGTCAACTTATTTCTTGTTGCCTTGTAAAAATAGCCGTCTAGGTAGTGGTTAAAAGTAAAATCACAATATCATTTTGTTTTGTTTCAATTAATATATCTACAAATTGATTAATTGCCTGGGGGCCACGACACATAAGTCTCAGACAATAGTCCAAAGATGGAGACTCATTTCTCGTTAAATCGGTATGCATTCTTTGAGAAAATATTTTCCCTTTGAAGAGATAACTCTAGAAAATCATCATCTACAATTAAACATTTTTTCAATTTTACTAGATTCCGTGAGATTTTTTGGTTCTCAAATCCAGTCATTTTTCATCCTGACACTCTCAGTACCGGTTATAGACTAACTAAGAATCTCGTTATTAACAAAATTACTGTTTTTTTATAGATTGATTCATGGTTCAATGAATGTGATCGTGGCTAAACTATCATTGGTGCTTGCACGGGGGTTGTATTTCATCATTTCAATTTTAATTTCCTTGTAGATAATCTCTGCTAGTGCCCTTTTTAGTTTAGTCACAATTTCTGTGTCTATTAGGAAATTATTTTTATATAGGTAACAGTTTTGCCATCTAGACAAGATATATTTTGCAAAATTTTGCGGGAGTACATTTGTCTCCTTTTTATGTTTCCTTGCACGGTAATAGAAGTAGGATGATGATAAGATCTATCAACGGGTAACGTTTTACCATCAGCAAGAAGTCGACCTTCTTGATCAACTAAAAGTCTTAGGTTTGTAATCTCTTTCAAGACTAACTTCTCTAAATATAATAAGTTACTAATCTTACATATCCACCTTTATGACACTTGAATTTTCTCGTTAGTCCAATGAAATTTAACTCCTTCATGTCATGGCAACGCACACATATATATCCAATAAGATTGCCATCAGTGCTTTTTTCATAATTCAAATATTTCTCTTTCTCAGCATTCAATGCTACTACAAATCTATCATGTACACACGTTTTCTTTGGATATTTCGTCTTAACTTTTTAAAATAAGATGTTTTTCCTTCCGATTCAGAAATAATACTGAAGCAAAGTCAGGCAAGATTGCGTCACCCTCAACTCCAATTACGTAGGTAAACATTTTTGTTACGTAACACCTGCATCTCGAAGAAAATTAATAGCACCTGGGTCTTGAGAGTTCATCTTAAAGGAAGAAAGGAGGGGCCTCTTTAAAAGCAGAGGAGCGATACTACTGCTGATTTTGTCAGGTTTCATTTTTTGGCCTATTTCTCATTAACACTGGACGCTTAGTTCAATCAAATAAAAGGAAAAAAACATGATTTTCAACTGAACATAAGGAGCAGTATTAGAAACAAAAATAGCAGAAATTGTTCCGTCAATGAGGGGGGTACCTCGTCCTGAATACCTTGCTCTTAGTGCAAAAGTTCTTAGTACTTAAAAAAAAAATTATCCTACTTAAACGGCCCTTATATTTCAGGAGTCGTTCTTAAAGATTTACAACAAAAAGTCAAACTTTAGTGTAAAGGCTATGATACTGAGGGGGGGAAATCATATACAGAACATATACGGAACAAAGTCTGTTTGTTTTAGGTTTTAATGTTGCTCCTTACTTTCAGTTGAAAAAATCCTGGTACTTGTCCAGTATCCGGTAAGCGCGCGAGAACTGTATTGTGAAGATCAGATAGGCATTAACCGGAAATTCATATGAGACGCTGTAAAAACAAAGGGTTTCTGACTCCGGGAACTATATTTAAACTTTAATTTTTTGGGGTTTAAGGGGACTAAAAGGTACCTATGCTGGGTTAGGTTAGGTTAGGTTACGTATTTAATATATGCTTGGCTTTACCCCCACCCCCTAATGCGCAAATATATATCCAACTTCGTTTCTGAACTATTATGTTTTTATCCTATTTTGTTTTATTCCATTAGCATTAACGAAACTTCACTTCTCGCGTCTTACCGGATTCTAGACAAGTACCAAAGTCCTTTGTTGTTTTACTTAATTTCTGATCGTTCTACAAATAATCTAGAGAAATCCCCCCCCCCCCCCACGGAGAATCCCCCCCACAAAAATTCTCCATGGTAAGTTCCTCCTGATTAAAATATTCCTCCTTCGAGAAAAGTTCCCTGGACATTCCATCCTCGTTGAAAATCCGCCCTTGAAATTTCGGACAATTTCAACTGGTAAACTTCCTTAGCCTAAATTTATTTTTATAAAACACTTATTTTTCATTAAATTTCAGATTGTTTTCAAATCACACCGGAAATCCCACTATATGAAATTTTTTTCCTGGAAATTCATCCTCCTGATGGAAAGTTTCTCCCTCGTAAAATTCCCCCATGGAGAATTTACACCGTTGGATACCCCCTCCCCCGAAAAAATCCCTCAAACAATTCCAAACCCTCAAAAATTTTCCCCAAACAATTTCCCTGGAACATCTTCACATAAAAAACTGAGTCGCCAAAGTGACAGTAAGACAAATAATTAGAATTTTGTACACGATTTCTGGCCATTTTCTCTTTGTGAAATTTTCCCTTGTAAGCTTATCCCCAGAAACTTTCCTCCTAACAGAAAGTTCTATCTGTGTAAATTACCCCCTCACACAAAAAATACCCTCTCTCAAAAATGTCAGTATACTTCCAAATAACAAATATTATCTGTAAATAATAAGTAAATTTTATGACTTAAAGCTTTTCCCCCGGGAGCTTTGAGGCTCAAGTCATCTCCAGAGGCACGGTTATGTAACCATTAAACTATGCTTGATAGAATGGCTATTTCAAAATGTCGATAAAATAGTTGTGGGAAAAACGGGACGTGAGGGGGGCGAAATGACCTCCAGTCTTATTGGTCACTTGAGAAGGACACTAGAACTTTTAATTTCCGTTCAAGTGACCGTCTTCCGATCTTTTAGAACAATTGGCTCGATACGACCCCCTCTTGGAAAAAAACACGCATCCGTAATATTTCGTATCCAGTCAAGTCCATATATAATGGTACTTGTACTGAACTATCTAAAAAGTTTTTTTTTTGACGTGTCATCTCAGAAGAAAGTGCCAAAATTTAATCAGAGAGGGTGTGAAGCGTCACAGACCCCACAATATGTCAAAATGACGCAAAAGTGCTTCTTTGGCAGTCATTCTTTGTGCTCAGTTTTTAAAGACCATAATGAGACTTTTAGACCCCCCCTCCCCTAAGATGACAAATTTCTATACAAAATTGGGAAAAAAGGGTATTTACCTACATCTTCTGAGAGCGTTCACCTTGCAAAGATTCAAAGTGAAACTTTTCACGAAGATCATTATGAGAAGTGTTTCTCTCACCAAGACGGGTAGGCTATGTTAAAAGATGCCAAATGTAACCAAACCTGTACAAATAATTCTGGGAAACGTAGTGCAACTCGTCTTGAGCAGAACAATGAATCCCAATTACTTTTAAGAGTTATCTTTTATTATTCACAAGAGGATAAAGCCGCTTAGCGCTTCCATAACTAACTCACTTTGATAAGAAGACCTGTCGAAGAATGTCCAAATCTCTCTTTCAAATATTTGTCCTCGACTATCTGACCAAATCATCAATTCTCCTCTAGTAATGACATGAAATTGGGGGTTCAGCCCCCTCCCTCCCAAGAATTTTTGGTACTTTTTAATTAAACGGAACATACTCAACAATCACGCTTAGGTTAAACCTAAGAATACCGGTTTCATATCCAAGTTACGGATGGTATGATGCATTAGACTTATAAAATGTGGGCTACATATTTGCATACTAGGCGGGGGGGGGGGGGGCTGAGGGGAAAAGTATTTATGTAGGAAAATCTTAAGAAAGTATCTTCATAATATGTAGAATAATTGTAGCTAACACATTTTGTTTGCAGACCCGCTGTACTTAAACATAACCTAAC